>NC_086194.1:147056115-147356884 GCF_035770615.1 Melospiza melodia melodia
TTCCCCCACTGCTGCATAGATGCGTTTGTAAAGAAATACAGCTTGTTCTGTAACATCCTGAAGGACTAGGTGAGCATATGCCAGAAAGAAGGGCAGTGCACAGCTGGAAATTTTTAATTCTTGTGTCTATATGCGTCTTTAAAGTTGAGAAAGTATGGCTGAGGACTGAGTCACAAGCCTTCTTTGACGTAACTGTGGTAACCAGATGCTTGGGAGCTCCCACCCATCTTCTCCACAGATTCCAGGGATCATCACTATTAAGGAAACTTCCCCCTCTAACCATCCAGAACCCACCCTGGCAGTCACTGCCACACCAAACCAGCTGAGCTGGGACTGAGGTCCCTTCATGGCTACACACCCCACACTCCCACAGTCAGAACAGGTTTCCTGACCAGCAGGACCCTGTGTTCCCCAGAACAGAACAAATGATGTGGGGATCCTTCAAATAATTTAATCTTGGTGGAACAATTAAATAACAAATTAACAATTAAATGACAAATTAACAGCCTGAGCTGGTGCCTCCCAGAAGGGACCTTGAATAAAGGCACCCCTGGGCTTTTATACCCTCTCAGTCCAAGTCCACAGAAGCCGGGGGGTCACTGGTGCCTGCTGGGTCTCTGAGTGTCTGGTGCCCTGGCCAGGCTGCAGTCCCCATGGCGTTTGTTGTGCGTGTGCTCCTCAGCAATTGTCACCAGCCCTTGTCCCCAGCTGTGCCCGCTGAGATCCATGTGTAGTCACTGAAATGAAATGGATGGAAATGCATCTGTGTTCAGCAGTTTACAAATGACAGCACCTCAGAAACAAATGCATACCATGTAGGGTACTGCTACGCTGTAATAATCTCCAGAGTGGAACTGAGACTGACCCCTAAGTGCAGGCACTTTGTTGGATTTTGCAGCTGAATTTGTAGCTCTTGCTGAGCTGAAGCTATAATACGTCACTGTCTTCACCTTGTTGGTGAGGTCCCAGAAGGCACACAGAAACTTTAGTGAATTACCATGGGTCTGAGCAGGCACAAATCTGTAAAAATGCAGTCTTGTCCGGTGTCTTAAAATATTATCCCATTTTTTGAGAAAATTCATACTGGATGCAGGTTAAGATAAAACCAAACATATTCCAAAGTTGTCATCCCAAGGTGAAGAACAGTAAGATCTTAAAGTAGCAGGAATCCTTCTCTTAACCCTCTTGGAAGTTATCAGATGAAATCAGAAGCACAGGCTCACAGGCACTGTTAGTGAAGTCTCTCCATGGGGAGATACCACTTAACTTTAGACCCTCAGACAGAAGCACATCTTAAATGATATAGATATAAGTGTTATAAGTGTTATAAGTCTAAAATTATATAGATATAAGTGTTTTACTTATGTCTTTAACAACTGTTTAACAGCAGCAGTAAGACATTATATGGTGCATGCATTGGACTAAAAAGCGGCAGTTGCACAGGACACAGACCCTGAGAGGAAAGGAGAATGTGTCACAGGCTGTGCCCAGCTGTGTTTGTAGACTTGCTCAGTTATACACCATACAGGGAAGCATATGACACATTCAGATAATTAGTTGAAGGTTAGACACCTGGATGAATCTGGGCAGTATTTTCTTTGTAAATGTGGTCACAAATATACTATTTTATTTTTAAAACCAGGCCTTCTAGATGAACTCTTCTTTACTTCTCATTTGGTGTGTGCAGATAAACCTGCTGCCTTCTTGGGGAATGAGTCCTTTCTCCTGACTTCATGAAAAAGAATAATTGGAAGGGCAGCTTTTCATTAGCGGGTGACAACAACAACTCAAAACTAGTATAAGCTTAATAAGCCCTTGACTTTCTGAAAATCTCCACATTTTTTTTCCAAGAGTATTATTTGAACCAATCCTGGATTTCAGGATCATGGAAGAGATAGAAAGCATATGTACAAACATGAACTTCTCAGCAGCATTGGAAAACATCAGCTTGGACTCAATGTTTTACAGATTCAAACCCATTTCAATGCCAATTATGCACATTGCTGCTTAGAAGCCTGAGAGCTTCATAATTGTTGCTTAGCTTTTCAAAGAAAATGCCAGGTTTTTAATTTTTGTGCTTTTTTTTTTTTAATTTGAAAAAAATAATATTTCTACTGTGAGTTCTTTATTTCAGTTAATGATTCAAAGATACATGATTGCAATTTTCTGACCAGAATTGAGGTAAGATTGATATCTGTTAATTGGCAAAAGACATTTTAAATAAACACTCCAAATGTACATGCCCAATTTATATAAATAACAAGTTAAAAGGATTCTTTTGATGAAAAATATTTGGCAGTGTGAAGCATAAGTGTATGACATAAATATCAGAGCTGGTAACAATTCAGTGCTGTTTTCACAATATTTTGTCAAAAGTTACCATTTTATTTTTCAGCACATACTAATTTAATCTGAATTGATTGTTGGCATGTTAATGGACATAAGTTGCAGGTTTTAGCTTTCAGAGGGATGTAGTGACCTGTGTGAGGAGACCATGAACTACACCGTGATGTTCAGAGCTGTGATGTTCACAGCTTCTTCCAGCTGACTCTGAAGCCCTCAGGCGCTTCTGGGTTAAACCAAAGCTTTAGAAGGACAGCTGCAGCTCATGGGGACCAGAAATGCACTCTTGGAGCAGGAGATCTCTGTGCTGAAGGGAGTGCAGACACTGCAGATCCCGTGAGCAGCTCAGACTGGCGCAGGTACCTGTGAGGAGCTGTGGCTCATCGTCTCACTGGATGGATCTTGATGGATTTAATAGAATCCAGGGCAGAAGGAAGGAAAATGCAGACTGAGAACAGAGTGGGGTAGGGGTTTTTATGGAGGATTTTTTTTTGTGTGTGTGTATCCTTTTTCTCAACACCAGACTTGGTAAGCAGAGATTTGTGTTCATTGGCACTCTGGCAAAAGTTCCCAAGTCTGTACTTTGCCCACAGCCATGCAGGTTGAAGTAGACTGGTAGAATTGATAGGCCTGAGGTCCCAGTTTTGCAAGCAAAATTATTTTTTCAGTGTGGGTTTGTTTTGCAATATTCCTGAAAATTATTTTTCAAATTTGTTGAGTTCTTGTGGGAAATGTTGAAGGCATCCTACGGAGAAAAATTAGCACCCATCAGATGAAAAGTGATTCATAAACCTCTGGCTTGTGGAATTGTGCCAGCCTGGGAGAGTTTTCAGGATTGGTGCTGATGCTCATGGTCTCTTAGGATCAAAGAAACAGAAATATATAGCAAAAAGTTTGTAGCAGTAGAAAAAAAGGCATGTTGAGCTAACATATGATGCTATAGAGAATAGTGGCAGCCTGTTTTAGTCATATTTCAAATGAGCACAGCTGCAGTTCTAATTTCAAAACTCTCCATATCCTCAGATGGTTGACATGACAAATGGTGCCAAGATGAGGGAACTGCTGACAGCACTCAGATTAGAGAAGTAATCAAAAGGTCCTGAGCAGATTAGGACTTCGGACAAGAATTTTTTTTTTCCTACAATCTGAAAAAAACATAAAGCTACCTTTATAAGGAGGCAGTAAAGGAAATGAACTGTGTTTGTTTTGTTGGCAGCTTAACATTTATTTTGGTTCTTTACTTCCTTGAAATTTTTCTGAGGTGTGCAAATATTTCCAGGTCATTTATTGTCTAAAAGGATGCATTTGGCAAGAGTGTTGCAGAAACCAGTGAGTTCCAATCTTTGATTAAAATTAGAAAAACAGCATTTAAAAAGAAAATCATGAAACTACTTCTAATAAGGAACTTATTTGGTGTTTCCTTTTCTCTATCTCAAAATTTGTGTCAACTGGTAGCTAGTAATATTTTTTGCAGAGTTGGATGGCAACCTAGAACAGAAACAGATGCTTCATTTCACAAAAAATCGAAGCTTTTAAATGTTCCTGTGTTACAGGATCTCTGATGATACCCTTCTGTCTCTTTGGTAAGATTCAATTCAAATCCATTTAACTCTAAGCCTGTTTTTAAGGGTGCCTTGGCTGAACACGCTGTCCTTGAGGCACATCCCTTAGCAGAGCCAGGGCAAACCATGGCTCCCACTGTCCACAAGGCAGTGCTTGAAGACATGAGGGGGTGCTGCAGGTTTGCTGGCTCAGCAAGTTGGAATTCCTGTAACTTGTCCCAGCTGTGGGGGTATTGCAGTGTTGCAGTGCTAATCCTCTTCTCCAGAATCTTCTCAGGTGAGTGCTGAGCCCAGTGTTCTGCAAGGAAAAGTGTTTGCACAGAGCTGGAGTTCAACCCATCAGTCTGTGTTGGAAAGCAGTCAGAGAGATGTGTGTTGGTAGAGGGAAATGTATGAGGGAAAGTGGTTTAACCATCAAGAAGATTTTCATGTTTTGGTTTCTTCCTCAGATTTGTGAGTCAGATTTTGCAAAAAGACCAAAAAAAAAAAAAAAAAAGGGGGGGGCCAAAAGATTCATGTGTCTGTGTCCCAAACACTGCTCTCTAGCACTCTTCTTGCTCACTCGACATCTGTGTATAGCTCACTTTGACTAGATGAGATCAATAAGAGTATTCTTATAAAAAAATAGTGATGAATTTCTCTTCTTGATGTTGAGAAATAGTAACATCACACAACTAGTGGTGGAGCCATTCTGCTGCTTTCTGCTGCTTCTTTTAGGAGCCCTCTGGAGATCCTAAGCCTTTGAGGGAGAGACACATGTTCAGCTCCAGCTGGAGAATTGTCAGAGAATGCCTTAACACGTTTTTGTCATTGTCATGACCTTAAAAAGAGAAAGGAATTTGTGCCCAAAGCAAAAACAAATTACATGGTCAGTGGCAGAAATACCTTCATGAGAAGAAGCCAAAAGCTCTGGTCATGCTGCTGTCTGCCCAGACTACAACAAACAGGAGTTCATCCGTCCATGTCTGCGAGGAGGATGTGGGTGGTCACTGAAGTGTCACAGACAGTACACTTTTCATAACTGAATCTCTAGCTCTCTCATCCATGAGATCTGGAGATCTGGGAAGGTCAAGGCATCCCAAAACAACCAGGCCTGTTTAAGCAGACTGCAGTTTGCTGTGCACGCTGTGAAGGAGGAGTTTGGCCACCCTGAAAGTGCCCTGCTCAATTCACTTTTGCGTGAGACATAAAACTGTGCTCATCTGGATATCAACTGCAATTGATTGTCTACTGCAACACTTAGAATAGCTGTGATCTTTGCTTAAGATTAATGCTACATGTTCGAGCAGCTGTCAAATTTGAAGAATTTAACATTTTCAAAATCTTCAGTTCCTGCATGAAATCCTCAGTCATGGTTCATGGTACTTGCTCTCCTGCATTTTTCCTGACTTGCTATCTGGTCATAAAATTGTCCTACCTCTGTCCTTTAATTTAGGCTCTCTGCACAAAGTAAGTATTCAGACATTACACAACAAAAATGTTTAAAATAGTGGAAGATACCAAGATTTTAACTAAAACAATAGGAAAGATGTATTAGCTCAAAGATGCATTAATAAATGCAATATTAAATAAAGCTGAACCTTCAAGAGGTAAATATTTAAATCAAGCCAGAGATGGCTCAAATTGTGTAAAGCTTTGAGGCAGTATGGAGTGTTTTGTTGAACAGAGTTCTGCAATATGAATGGTAAAATTTGCATTAAACTTTATGCAGATTTCTCTGTATCTTAAAGCCGAATAGAAATATAAAAAAAAGATGTTTTGCTTTGTTATGTAAACTGGATGACAGCAGAGCACTCAGAGAGTTTGACTAACTCTTGTTTGCCCTCCATGCCTGTAACAAGTGTTGCCAAGAGAATAGCAGCACTTCATTTCTTCCTAGTCTGTCCAGACCCTTCTGGATAAGACACTTATGAAAAAAAAAGCCACCCCAGAGGAGAAGGAGGGCAACAACATTCCAAAACTCTGAGCAGAAACATTTTCATCCTTGTTAACATGAAAACTATGCCCAGCATGTTCTTCAGCTTATTATCATCATTTCCCTTAGAAACTACAGAACTACAGCCCGTGTGAAGAAGAGGCCTCTTACCCAGAGAAGGACTGGCAAGTCCTCAAAGAAAACTGAGAAGGGAACACAGGCTTCATCTCCATCCCTGCAGAAGGCCATGGACTGTTTAGGGACTCCTGTGGAGCATTTCATTGGAGAGGGGCACGATGCAGATAGAGCAGCAGCAAAGAGCTGTGTTGGAGCCCCTTCTGTTACAGATGTCAAATATTGCCTTTAAAAGTGTGAAAATTATTCCTTTTTAATAACAGTCTTTCCCACAACATTCTCTCTCATTGCCTTCAAGAGACAGAGATAGGGGCTATTGCAAGCATGTCACCTCCTAAGACTTCCCAAATAGCCCTTAGTCTGTTCTCCTGATTTTAATTTTTAGCATTTGTTTAATTGTCACTCTTTTGTTTCAAGAGTAATATCCCAGTTTTTTATTAATGCAATAGATCTCTGAAAGAGTTGTTTGGAAAGATCAATATTTTATTATTATTTTTCACTTTGAACAAGCAGATTCCCATTCAGCATGTTCTTACTTACAGCCATTTTTGTTCAGGTAGGAATAGAAATCCTTAGAACTTTTTTTGGTTGTCTGGGATTTCTTCTTCCTTAGTCTCAAGTCTTGTGAAAAAATACTGCTGCGTTCATTTGTCATACAATGCTCTTAACTAGAAATGTATTAAATATTAATAATGTTATCATCTACACATTAATGAAGATACAGTGATTAACTCTCTTCTGCACACTGTGATTCATGCACTTGTGGGAGCTTGCTGAGGGACGTAGCTTACCTAACTTTCTTATCCTGGAATATCATCCAGGTTGCCTAAGGCTTCTGGTCTGTGGTTTGTGAGGCCTTTGGGCTCTAATGCCAGCTCTGAGTCGCTCTTGAGCTGTCCCACCATTAGATCTAGACCTGTCCAGTTAATTTTCAGCTACCAGACCTGCTTTTCTAACCATCACACACTTTTCTGGACGAGCTGCTCTCCAGCTTCACTACACTGATTTGCTGTTATTTTCCACAGGAAGACATCAGGACTCTCAGCACTCCAGAGGAAGATTACTGCTAGTCTTTCATGCTTAGTCTAAAGGAGTCTTCATCTTCATCCCATCTGTAATCTCTAAACAGCCTGTCGCTCTTCAGCAGGCTATAATAGAACATTATTATCTAACAGGTACTATGTTCAGGTATGACTTTTTGCTAACAGCTTAAGTTTTACAGTAGAAGTTTAACAGATTAATTGTCACTAAGAACCCACATCACCCAAACCTTCAAAAGATCTTCTCAAAGGAACAAGATCAAAATAAACACTTTTCAAAATTGAGGCTGTTCATCAAAATTGATCACTGCTCCTTTTGAGAGTAATCAAATAAAAATTTGTGGATAAAAGGCATCCTTTTGAGGCAGCAAGGTTGCTTGATATTTTAAATGAAAGTAATAATGGGGAAAGAACACTTTATTCCCTGTCCATCACATTATAAAAATATAATGAAGACAGCAGTTGCACGTGCCAAAGTTGGTTTGGACCTCAGAATTTTTGTGAATTTAGATTCAGTTTATGCATGAAATAAAACACAATTTCTACTTCCCTCATATTAAACATTAGCTGGCAGATCAAGTGTTATTTGACTGAAGAAAAATTTTCTGCATCTTATATAGAGATGAGTGATTTTTCTGTCATAGCTGTTAGTAAAAAAACAGTGTCTTATTTACAAAACCACTCTGACACAGAAGAGTCAGATCCATTAAATCCAGAAAAAATCTCAAATAAATCTTACAGATTGGGAGGGGATTGTATTAATAGAATATATACATACCTACATAGATATATAAACATAAAATGCAAAAAAAAAAAAAAAAAAATTAAAAAAAAATCTAGGAAACCTTCTCTGAGGAATTTTTTCCAAGAAACTAAAATGCTTAATAATGTTCCTCCCCCTGCCATCCCCACCCTATGGATTAGAGTAAGAATATTTTT
The DNA here is from genome assembly GCF_035770615.1 of Melospiza melodia melodia. Taxonomy (NCBI): domain Eukaryota; kingdom Metazoa; phylum Chordata; class Aves; order Passeriformes; family Passerellidae; genus Melospiza; species Melospiza melodia. The sequence continues at coordinate 147,064,050 of NC_086194.1, forward strand.
AAGAAGAAGGAGATTGGCCCTTCAGATTTATCTCTGAAAAAAATCATAACAGTAATATGTGTGTATGCCTGTATGTTTATTTTAATATTCTTATGCAAAATTAGAAATTCTGAGTTACTATGGGAAGCTGTTCTCTTGGCACTTCCATCTCGGCCAGAGCCAAGCATAAGAGTTGCTGCACGGACATTGCGCAGCTCTTTTGTTTTCCATTAATTTTCCGGGGACAGTTCTAAGAAACATTCTGATTTGAAAACAGGATTAGCGTCTGATGGGAAATGGCCCTGCAGGGGGGGAATATCAGAGCCGCAAATCTCGGGAGCGCCCGGCGGCGGAGCGCGAGTGCCGCCCCGAGGCTGCGGGAGAGCGGAGTGATGCTGCTGCTGCTGCTGCTGGTTCTGCTTGCTGCTGCTGCTGCTGCTGCTGCTGCTGCTGATGCTCTTCCTGATGCTGCAGCTAGTTCTGCTCCTGCTCCTAGTTCTGCTGCTTCTGCTGCTGCTTTGGTTCTGCTGCTGCTGGTCCTGCTGCTTCTGCTGCTGCTGCTCCTAGTTCAACTGCTCCTGCTTCTGCTGCTGCTGCTGCTGTTGCTGCTGCTGGTTTTGCTTGCTGCTGCTTGCTGCTTCTGCTGCTTCTGCTGCTGCTCCTGGTTCTGCTGCTGCTGCTCCTGGCCCTGCTCTGGCTTCTGCAGTTGCTCCTGCTCCTAAAGCTAAAGGTTCTAAAGCTGCTGCTGGTTCTGCTGCTGCTGCTGCTGCTGGTTCCGGTCCTGCCACCCCACTGCAGGAGCACTCCCACATATACTGGGCTATGCTGTTGTGCTATTCTGTTCATCTCCCAAGAGGAGCACAGATTTATGGAGGCCTTCTCCCCTTTAGGACCCTTGTATTTGCTTTGTGTTGGTGATGCAAAAAGGTTGTGGCTTTTAAACTTTTCATGTTTCTCCAACTTATCAGGCACAGAGGAAAAGAGTCCTGCAACTTTGTGCTTCTGCAGGCTGGGGAAAAGGGCCTTTAAAGCAGTTGAAGGCAACATATGTAGGCACATAATTTTTTAATGAAGTATGAAATACTTCATGTCAGAAGAAAAATAGTTATTTTCCAGAAACTCAGGCTCACAGAATCACAGAATTTCTAGGTTGGAAGAGACCTTTAAGATCATCGAGTCCAGCCCATGTTCTAACACCTCAACTAGATCATGGCACCAAGTGCCACATCCAGTCTTTTTTTAAATTCTTTGAGGGATGGTGACTCCACCACCTCCCTGGGTAGATGATTCCAGTATTTGACCTCTCTTTCTGTAAAATACTTGCTCCTTAATTCTAGCCTGTATCTCCCTTAGCGCAGCTTGAGACTGTGTCCTCTTGTTCTGTCTGTTGCTGCCCGGAGAAAGAGACCGACCCCCAGCTCACCACAGCCCCCCTTCAGGGAGTTGTAGAGAGTGATAAGGTCCCCCCTGAGTCTCCTTTTCTCCAGGCTGAACAACCCCAGCTCCCTCAGTCGTTCTTCATATGGCTCCCTGATTTTCAAACTCTTGTTTCCAATCTTAGCAGCACAACAGAAACATCAAAGTGACAAAGCATCTGCTGCAAGTTCCTCACAACCCTCATTTACAAGTGTATCTCTGCACCCCACCGAAGTTAACCAAAATTTAATATGCTAGATGTTGAACCTTGTTTCTAAATTATATTTCCTTTCTTAGTTGAAGAATGCAAAATATGTGTGCAAATACTTCTACAAAACTGATTATAAATAGCTGAGAATACACAGCTATAAGAAAATCTAAATTATAAAACTATTTAAGCTGGAAAATACCTTTAAAACCATTGAGTCCAACTATATACCTAACACTGCTAAGTTCACCATTAAACCGTGTCCCTAAGGGCCTCATCTACACTAAGCCATGTCCCTAAAAGTTGCATCCACATGTGGTTTTTACAAAGGAAAAATGTATTCCTGAAAGGATGTTATATTTCACATGAGGAAATTTTTCATATTCTGTGTCATTAAAATTTTTTATAGCCCTGGAGAAAAACCTAGGAAATCTTCCTTGAGCAGTATTTCTCTATTGAAGCATTTTTTTTTCTCTATGTCTGAATATCCTTCTACATTATAATACCTGTTTTGTAGAGACTGTGTATTCTTTCAATTGAAAAAGTCATCAGATCAGTACATAGATTTAATTATTTTTCAAAAAATACAGAAATTTAGACTTGAAGATTGGTGTAGGTCTCTTCCAGCTGAAATAGTCTATTCTATTCTACTGTATTCTATTCTATTCTGTTCTGACTGAACTGAGCTGAATGTTCTTTGCAAGATAAACTGGTTTAGTGTTAAGGAATATGGTAGTTAATACAGTATTTTAAAATTCAGTAAGATTAGATTTAAGGAGACCCTGAATCAATTTTGACTTGGATTTTTTTTTGCCACTTTAATATTTTATTACCTGGTCTACATTGTGGGAAAGAAAGCCCTACAGCTAAAAAATATTTGCAAAAATCAAATATAAATTAAATTTAGCATATTTTCCTTTCTTTAGCTGCTTTTAGTTCAGCTATGAGCGTTTAACATAAGTTGCCATCATGTGTTCCTAAAGAAAAATTGTTTATACTGCATCCAGGGTATCTGGGAGCTCACATTTGCCAGATGTGTATTTAAAGAAGAGAAGCATAATATCCCAGTTAGAAGCGCTGGTGAGAGCATTTACTTTACAGTCCTACCTTTTTTATCACTAGTTACTCTCAGTTGGCCATGAATTTTTAGTTTTGTGAAAGTGCTGGAAATCTTTTACATTTCCAAGATTAAAATGGACTGAAAGATTTAAAATTTTCATTTGCAAAAGCAGGGACATAGGAGCAGAATCAAAGAACCAAGGAGTAGTTGAGGTTGGAAGGGATCTCTGGAGATCTTCTAATAGAACCACCTGCTTGAAGCGTGGTCAGCTGGACCAGAGTGCCCAAGACTGTCCAGCCAGGTTCTGAGTATTTCCAAACATTAGCAATCTACAATATCTCTATTGGAACAGGTTCTTAAAAATGTTCAAGAGCATTTACAAAAAAAAAGCAAAAAAAACTCAACCCTTTTTCTAAGTCTAAATGAAATTTCTTTATTTCTGTTTTTTCCTGCTGCTTCTTGTCCTTTCACTACACACCACTCAAGATTCTGGCTATGTCATTTTTATTTCCTCTCATTGGATATTTACTTATATTTACAAGATCCTTTTGAGCCTTCTCTTCTACAGGCTAAACAGCACAAGCTCTTTCAGCCTCTCCTTGTACAACAGATGCTCCAGTCCCTTACTCATGGGATCACAGAATGTCCTGAGCTGGAAGGGACACAAAAGGATATCCAGTCCAACCGCTGGCCTACTTGGAACAACCCCCCAGATCACATAAATTTATTCCTATAAATGTCCTTTCACTGGACTCACACCTTGATGCTCATTTGCGCCTTTGCAGGGAAGGCCAGTGCCAGGACACGGCTCATGTGCTGGGTAGAGGGGCAGAATCACCTCTGGCAATCAGTTGTTGATTCTTTTCCTGAGGTAGAGCATGATGCTGTTGACATCCTTCGGTGCAAAGGCACATTACTGAACTCATGCTCAAGTTTACCACCCTAACTAAAGTCTACCTGGTTCTAAGTAGGAGAAAAGCTTTGGCAGGCTTCAAGAGAAGGAGGGCAAACTTAAATGTTATGATTCAAGCCAGGACAAATCAAATATTCAAAATTCTCTGTCTGCTTCAGGGACAAGTTAGACATAATCTAGTGAGAGGATACTGTTCAAATTTGGAAATCCTTACAGGTATGCAGTTCATGGATAGTAATGTTTCCAGAGAGAAACAATTGGTGGATGGATAGCACCAAGATGTAAAATCAAAGGATGTTTGTTATTCCTCTTTTTGTCACAAGAGAAAGCATTCTGGAAGATGGAAGGTCTCTTTTCTGCATATTTTGCTCCACATCTCATATCAAGCAAAAATCTGTAGATATACTGGCTACCATCATCTCAAGGTACTGGACTAAGTCAGAAGAGAGTCCTTAATCCATCTCCCCATTAAAAATTACAGCTATGACCATCTCTTGACAATTTTTATTATTTCCTGTAGATTGATTGATAAGAGAAATGTTTCCTATCTCAGCTGGAAGTGTGGCTGGGCAGATGAGGGATAGGTTGGACTCTGAAGTGACAGCTTTCCATTAGTTAGTGACAGGTGAGAGTCTCAGAACCCTGAGCCTGCAGAAGGACATGCATTGCAGGAATCAGACAGGCTCTTTTTTTCCTATGACACTGTTGGGAATACAAGGGACAAACTTCATGGAATAGCCATGGGAAATACAATCTTACTGTAACTGGTAGAGGTGGACAGAAAGTGTCCTGCAAACTCTTTGTATGAAAGGCTCAGCTTTTGTCCCAAGTCATCAGAGAAAGGAATCAAAAATCCAAAGCCCCTGTTACTGTCCAGAATTATGGTATGAGCCTCACAGTTTGGGAAGTGAGCCAACTCTCTCTTGCAAAGTGGTCATAAACCACAGACAGGTTCATTGGGGATCGTGTTTCACCCTCCCTTCCCCGGACACGCCTGCAGGGATCACTCCATCCCAGTGTCCCGAGCAGGGGCCGGGGGCAGCGGAGCCTTTTCCCCTTTTCCAGCTGCAGGGAGCAGCCCAGCCACATTCCTGTGCCAGAGACCCCCATGGAGCTGTGCAGGGGACAAACACCTGCCAGGGACAAAGGACACGCTGCTGGAAGGCACCGGGAGAAAGACAAGTCCTGTGGTGAGAGTAGGATTATTTAAGGTGATTGAAAGAGGAACATGAGAAAACTCCGGAGCACAGATGGCTAGAGAGCCTTCACAGAGCCAGGGAAGGAAGGCACTGCTGCAGGCACAGCCTCGGTGACAGCTTGAATATCAGTGCTTTGGAGAAATTACCTCATTGCTAGAACACAGCCAGTGCTGGTGTGTACTCGGCTGTTATTACCACATTATACCAGCAAATATTTTCTCAATGAGGCAGCTACATGCAGAGGTGACAACATCCCAGCTGAATCCATCTGCACTTGTTTTGTTTAATTTTGCCTTCAATGATTTCATTCAGCTTTGCAAATCATTGTTTTGATGTTAAAAGTGCATCTGGTCTCACAAAACATTACCAAGCAGGGATTTTCTTAAGAGAAAAATCAAGATAAGAAAGAAAAATCTCAGAATAATTTGTAAGAATAGTAGAATTGTATTTTAAACACAAGGTAAGGAAAACGGTGTTGTACCTACTAATAATAATGAAATATATTTAAAATGTTTGAGTTTAATTACTGGCAATCATATCAGCTTTAGAGACAAAGAGATAATTAAAGACACTTGTAGGTTTGGGGTGGATAATTTGTATCTGCCAAAACTAGCTGTATGAGAACTGAAACAATGTATACTGCATCTCAGCTGTGGTTGCATTGAATGAATTCGGTTTGTGCATTTGCAATAAATCTTCCATAAAGTCCTCAAGGAATAACTTGCCACTTCTTTCTTTCTTTAAAAAATAATCTGGTTTCATTTGTAACATAAAAGTGATATGCATCCTTTCAATTTCAACTAATCTGGCAGCTAACTCTAATTTTTTATTTTATAGGAGTAAATGAAAACCACAAAGTATGCTCTTCAATTGCCGTTCATGATATTAAGTGCTACTCTAGTTACATCCTGAGATTATCTCAGTTGTTTAGAGCATGGTGCTAATAACACCAAGGCTGTGGGTTTGTTCCCTGCATGAGTCATTAATTTAAGAGTTGGATTTGATTATTCTTGTGGGTCCCTTCCAACTCAGACTGTTCTACAAATCTACAGCAGAATACTTGTTAGAGAAACTGATTCCTACATAAACAATATTGTACTTACAATATAACTGGAGAATTGGCGATATTAGAGTGGACACCAAATGAACAAAATAATAAAGTGACACTTCTAGTGCTCCAGCCTCAGTGCAAATGCTGTTGATTTAATACAACTCTTGCATGAGTGATGTAAGATTCATTTCCAACAGTGAGCTGTGACAGCTCCATGTGAGAATATTTGTGAGCCCTTGTTGGTGTGATGACCTTCAGAAATCAAATCTCTTACTGGTCTGCTGGAGTCTGGCTCTTTTGATTTGGTATTTTCTTCAGCTCTGGTAATTTTCTCTTTTTTTTTTTTTTTTCTTTTTTAGTTTTTTTTTTTTTTTTTGTTTTATTTTGTTTTGTTTTGTTTTCATTTGTAAAAGCCAGCAGAACTTTTCAAGGACATGTCATTTTAATGAGATGTTACTCATAGGAAACCTTTTTTTTCTTAGGTAATTTGCTCAACAGTGGAAAAAGCTGGAAATGTCACATGTTAAATGAAAAGCATTTCAATTTCTGCACATTGGTTAAAGGAACAGTTACACAATTTTCCCTCCTACTCCTTCTTGCTAGTTTTAAGAGAAAATATAAAAATATGCTATTATTTTACTACAAAGGGTTCTTTGCTGAGTTCTGTGAATGACTTAATGCCCAAATGGGAAAAGGCACATGGTTCAAGCTCCACAAACATTGGCAGTTATAGCATTTGAAACACAAATCTGATGTGAAAATGCAATGATCTTCCCCATTACATGAGTAAATTTTTCTTTTTTTTAAAGCAAAACCATTGTTCTTCTCAAGCATAATATGGAACACTAGAAAGGAGTCCACAGTTCCAAAGCTTGTTATCCTACAATTCAAAGTCATTGTCAGAATTTCATACCAGACAATAGAGGAAATTAAATAAAGCTGTTGTCACTTCTCAACTTGCCATGGAGTTAGAGCTTAAATAGATTTTTGATATTTCTATCAGAGATTTCTGTTGGGAAAAAAAAAATCAATCTATTAATCCATCCACTCATTCATTTATCCTTTCATCCATCCCAGGATGGGATTTAACCTGGAAGTCTGCTGGTGAATGCTGGCTGAAATTTCTGTTAATTCCCTTTTGCCCTTAAACTGACACTGAGAGAAAAAATGCTGAAGTTTCTGTTAAGCTTTGGTCTGTCTTCATACATGTCCCTCTATCTTCCCCTTTCCTGTTGGGTCTTTGGAAGAGTGGTGATGCTGATGTTCAGGGTTAGGAAACAGCAAAACTTTTACCAGATTGGAGCATATTTTGAAGCTACAGTTGTTGGAGTTGTTTGGGCAGTTTCCTCACTCCCTAAGCAACAACTAATTCTTGTTGTTCCAGGCTCCGATTTACTATTGAAGTGAATGGAAATTTTTAATTAGGAAATGAAAACTTCCTCCTTTTCTTGCATTACAGTTTTAACCTTCTTAGGGAAAATATAAAAACAAATTTTTATGCAAATGAAGAATTAAAGAGATTAGAATATCCAGTGCCTTTTAAAACTTCTTTGATCATAGATAGTTGATTACCAGCTGTATGTCTTATAAAATCCTTTAAAAAGTATTAATCTTACAAAAGGTACAAAGAGTTGGGAACAATGGGGAATATAACACTTACATGCAACACTGACAGCTGTGAATAGCAAGAATTGTTGAACCTCAAGTAACCAGACCATGCAGTCAACTGCAGCATCCCTCGGCTCTTTTAATTCCTCTCATGAAGCAACCATACACATTCTTTCTAATGCAGTGTTGTGTGAACATGACTATCATTTCTCCTCATGGTCTCATAAAAAATGACTGATTAAAGGGATTCCAGATGTACAGAAGAAACTGGAGCATGCAAATATTAATTTAAAACATAGAATTTTTTTAAAAAGTGTATTTTAGAAGGAAACTAGTCCTCCTCAAAAAAGAATAAAATTTAGAATACATTTTACATTGACATAGGGGAAGATATTTATTAGTGGCGCTTTTCATCCATTTATATTCTTTAAATATTCTTTATGGAATAATAATAAAAATAAATGTAAAATTAAAGAAGGAAAACACAGCAAAAGTTTTATCATTACTCATAAAATGACCTAAATGGTTTCATTGTTTAAGCATCTCAGTTTCCAGGGTGTAATCTGTCAGCAGTTGGCTTGGGATCCTGGTGTAGGTACTTTAGAATAGGCACTTGAAAGAGTAAAGTCAACCCTTTTTATGCCTGTATAGGGGCACCCTTAAAACTTAGACTGGGTGCTGAACAATATAGCATCTAAGCACCTTCTGGGTCTTCTTATGTTCCTCCATAACACCAGTGAACTTTTGCAGAGAGGCAGACACACATGAATGTAGCCACTCCTTTTGGACGTGTTTTCCCGATAAGTGTATTCTGAATTCATAACTGTGCATGAGCACAGTGCATGACATGCACTTGGAGACTTTTTTGCTCTCAGAACTTTCCAAATTTGGAATAATTAATAGTTTCATAAGTACCTGCCTAAATAAATTAGATTTGTACAGCTATATGAATATTTCTGGAAATAAAGATTTTCAGGCTTTTCTGTGTTCCTGCATTAGCCACTCATGTGTTAACTATTTTGTTAATAATTATGGTGACCTCAACTGACTTACCAGTAGGTCTTTAAAAGTGTTGTTCTCTTTCTTCTGTTTGCAGAACAGCAGACAAAGATTTTGATTTACTATAACTTTTCAGGACCCAGGACTTCTGCTGACAAAAAGGATGCAAATGCAAAATACTTTGGCCATTTTTCAGCCTGACTTGCTGCTCCACTCTCACAGGGACCTTTCAGTAGAAGAGTCAGCATGCTCTTCAGACACTTTAGGGAAAGTATTGTAAAGGGGACTCACAAAAGGATAAGAAAACTCTCAAGTAATTCTGTCAAGATATGGCTAAGCTTTTTTATGTAACTGATGATGATAAATATTTGCACTTTTACAAATTAAGGGAACTGGAGATTGGAAAGTCACTAGATTTACGGTAGGTTTTAGTAATACTGGTAATTAGTGTAATTGATATATATGATTAATTGTATCTATTCAACTCCTTGTTAGCTAGAGCTCTGGGAATAAATGTCATGCTTATGTAATGTTTGGAGACAATATGTGAAAATTTTGTGACATACTGAGTTCAACTGCAAATTGATATAAAAGTTTAATTTGAAAACTCAGTATTTTGGGAAAAAAGAGTGGTGTTTTTTAACAGTTAGAGCCATCTTGGATGGTTAAAAAAAAAAGAAAACGAAAATCAAGACATTCATTAAAAAAAGTAATGATAAATGAATTTTTTGAAGCACTTTCCCTTCAGTTCCACTTTCATTCAGTTCCTATATGAGACAAATAACTTTTTTTACTAGCATCAGGAAATCCATGAAATAAAAGCTCACCTAGTTCTAGTGCTAATGGCTGTTTCATATTGGTGCTCATCAACAGGGGAAATGATCAAGAGGAAGGAATTTCTTTCAGGAATTATAAACATGTCCAGAGTGGATGGTGCAGCAAGACACCAGCAGATGGCTGGTTCAGAAAACTCCTACTGCCTCTGAACTCAGACATGCCAGGAGGACTGGCTCCCAAAATTAATAAACCACTGAAAGCTGATTAATTGCTCAGGAAATGCCTGTGGCCAACACAGGAGAAGGTGGTGATGAATTCACAATATACTGTACATGCATCACATTCAGTTAGATATGTCCAGCATAATCCCATTGCAATATTTAAAATATAGGCATTGTGTAAACTGGGTGTAAGATCCTTACTTCCAATGAAGTAATATAATTCCAGTCACCCAGCTTTGGAAGAGAAAGCAAATGTGAAATCACCGACAGTTTTTTTCAGATGTGCATCATGCCAACATATCCTTTGTGATTTACAAGTCCAAAGAGAGTTTTCTTTTTTTATGGATTTTTTTTTCAGTTTGTTCTTACATAAGAGAGGAGTTAAGCTGTCACATTACAGGAACAGAAAAAAGCCCCACATGATTTACAAAACAATCCAAATAAAACAGTATCCCTATTAATCACAGCTCTTAAAAAATGTTGTTCTGTACTTCAAAGACTGTTGAAAAAATAAATGAACCTAATAAAATATTTTAAATTTTTGCGACAAGTTGTTGGGGAACATCTGTTTTAACATCTTCTAATAGTAATACTTTGCATATTTTGCCAATAGTTCCTCCAAAGATTTAAACACCCTTTGCAAATAGCTGCTGAAGTAGTTAATGAGTGTATATAGCCTAGATTTTCTTTCTGTCTTTGTAATTTTTTAAAGTTGCATGGTATTTTAAAAAAATTCAGCTTTGTTTTGTTTAGCATGGGATGATTTCAGAGCCTCAGCTTTCATTTGTTAAAAAACAAGAAAATTTGGGTTTTTTGTGTTTTAAGTAGTAGAGCACATGAGATTTAAGTCTATAAATTTTACTGCTTTCATTATTTGTGTCTCAATATCTATGCATTTATTGAATACATTTTAAATGGCATTTTTCTAGGTTGAATTAACATGTGTGTTCTTCTCTTAGTCTCACAACTTGTTCCTGAACAGGAAATAAAACATTTTTGATGCTTGTTCTCCATGCATTTCTTATGACATTAATATAAAATTCCAAAATAACTTTATTGTCTCTCAACAGAATGAGCAAGTCTGTTCAGTTAGTAGCAAAGAAAGAGAGATCACTTTCACATTAACTTCTTTATCTTACAAATTATCCTTAAGTACCAGATTTTTGTCCTACTAATTGCAGGAATACACTTCCCTGAACTGGGGTTCTCTTATGGCTCTCTCAGCTAAATGGGCTTTCTTTTATTATGAAGGGAAAAAATAATAAAACCATAAATATAACTCTAAACTTAGGCTTGGATTTAAATCCTATGTGCAAAAGGCCTTCAGTGCAGAGGCTCCCGTGAGTAGTATTCAACATAGGCTGAGTTTGTCACTGTCCCTCTCTGGGTTTAAATTTAGTCATTAGAGATGTAATCTAGACAAGTTCTCAGATGGTTCACAAGATAGGGAGATAGATAAGCTGCATTGGAATATTGTCTTATTTTTTTTTCTTTTCTTTTTTCCTTGTGTATCTATCTGAAGACTTTCTTATATTCCTCCACAGTATGAGAATGAGTTGAAAAATATGAAATGAAAAGTAGCATTAAATATCTGATATACAATAAGATTTCATAGAATTGGTGAGCAGAATATTGGAAGTCTTTCACTCTTTCACCCTTTTTTTGTAGTTCAGTATTCAAATATGCCAGAAGATACTAGTTGAATATTCCTTTTTAGATTGCCTCTTTACCTTGTATATCTGTACTTTTGATATCAAAATCTTTGGTGAGTGTTTGTAGATAGAGGTTGTTGGAAGACGGAGCTGAGTGGAAATTGCAAAATAAGTCATGCTTTGTGGCAATATTGCATAAAAACAGAACTAATATAAATTAAAAAATTTCTTATGAGTTTATAGCACTAAAGCTTACCTCAATGTGAAATTAGTTTAATTTGAAGTTTAAAAATAATGTGAATTTAAAGCAAAAGGAATGATTCTCACAATAAAAATGATAGTGCTTAAGTTGTCTTTTACCATCCCATTTTAATAAACCAGTATAATTTGTCTGGAAGAACTAAATCTTTATTAAGTCCATGTACTCCCTGGTAGCTTTAGTTTAGAGGGTTCTTTAATAATTGTAATTCCTTATAACTTCTTATGTACTTTTAAATCTCTAGAACTTTTCCAGATACAGTTTCATTTTTATCTGCAAAATGAAAGCCAAAGTTCTTGTTGACAAGTAGAACTCTTTCCTATTCCCATCAAAATATTGATTTTTCTGTCTCTTTGTCCAAATGTCCCATAGCAGGCCCTGGTTTGGAGGGCCAGATGGAATGCTGAGGCCATCCAGCAGTTTATAAATGAACATTTAGTGTATAATATGCTTACTTTTATCTTGAATTCCTGGAATTTCCTATGCCTCTAATTCAAACACTTCAGTCCCCTAGTGAACTTAACTAATACAGTTTGTGAATACAGAAAGATTGTCAGCAGCTGTATACAGTGAGGAAGATGATGTTGAGTGTTAAGTCATGTTGAAAATAAACTTGTGCAGTGGGAACTACTTGTATCTATTTGTAGCATTCCCCTCTTTCAGAGGGAAGGAATTGATAAAGTGGGAACTACTTGTATCTATTTGTAGCATTCCCCTCTTTCAGAGGGAAGGAATTGATAAAGTACACAGCAATAATGTGCTTGGGGATTCTCAGCTGTTTTTCAACATAGACATTTTTATTATCAGCTCTAAAACAGAAAAAGCCTTTCATTATCTTACTAAAAGAAACAGCTTTTGTATGCCTCTGACCAGTTGCACATCATTTCATTGCAGCAGTGATTGTTCTGTCTGTAATAACTCTGAGCTCTGAATGATTCTTTCCTGCAAGAGCAGCTTCCACACTCCTCAGATGAAATGCACAGCCAGTGTCAGTTCATCTTTAGCACTCATTTTTGCGTAGATGCCTTGAACTTGTCATCATGAGTTAAATAAATACACATTCTTTGGCTCTTAACTAAAGTTTGAATTTCAACTCCTATGCCTTTGACAACTTCCCTAGCTATCTGCATGGTTTTGGTATTATCGCTCTTTTCTGTACTCCTGCCTTTTATTTCTTGACTTCCATTTACAGGTTTATTTAGTTTGTACCCTCTGCTTTTTTTTTAAAGTTATTTCAGTGTGTCTGGCAATGCCAGTATGAATCTTTCTGTTGGCTGCAGTGGGCACTGCACTGGCACCTTTCTAACGTCCATATGGTGTAACTAGTCTGCCATGGCATTTTCCATCGGTGTGGTATCCTCAGAGTGCTTGACTAGTTTCTTCTAAGTCCTAAGGACAGGCATGGATGAAGTATAAGCAGAGCTTAAAGGTACTCAATCAGGTTTTCCTCCTTTTTGTAGGGGTAAACAGTTTGTATGATGTAAAATTATATCCATGAAAGGAACTGAGAATCTAAGAGTCAGTTCAAAAGGGATATTAGGGAACATGTCAGGCCACAATTTATTGCCAAATAACTAAATGTTCCTTTTTCTCTATCCTATGCTATTCTCAAATCATTCTCATATGTTTGAGAGAGTACTTTTTTGCAAAAAACTGCCAGAGAATTTCCAGTAAATAAACAATGTGAAGAGTTGTATGTTTGGTCCATAATAACAGCTCTCAAACAAAGAAGGTAAATTCATTCATGGAATATCCTGAGTTGGAAGGGACACAAAAGAGTCATCGAGTCCAAATCCAGGCTCTGTGTAGGTCAGTCCCAAGAATGGTAAATGAAATCCAGAACAACTCTATTGGTTTAGGGCAACCTACCTCCTCATGTAAGGCACTGGAGAATTTAAAAGATCTAAAGGATAGTCAAGAAATCTTGAGTAACCATTGATTTTTAGAACTTACACCGACTTTTATAAAAACTGTGGACAGATATTTTGCCCATTTAGTAACCAAAAAGCAAAGGTGTCTCCTGGAACTGTACATCAGAATAAACTAATCCTTTATTATCTAGAGCAGTAGAAGCTGTGTTTCCTGACTGTAATACTAAAGCAGTTGGAGCTCTTGCTGGAATGTGGGATTCTTAAAATCAATACACTTTTCCAACCTGCTGGGATTCAAATCCACAGAAATATACCCAGGTTCTCAGACTATGGTAACAATAGTGGGTGAAGAACATCACTCACTGAATCACACAATTTATGGTGTTAGGGACCTCCAGAGGTCATCCAGTCTGATCCCTTGCTCAAAGCATTTCTTTTTTAGACCAAATTTCTGTGGGCTGTATTTAGAACATCTCCAAGCTGGAGATTCTACAATCTTTCTGGTCGACCTTTCCCAATATTTAATAGAAAAAACAAGTTTTCTAATATCTAAGTGGATCTTTCTATGTTCCTCACTTGTGTCTCTGGACTAACTTTCACTGTGCATTTGCAAGAGCCTGTCTTCATGGTGGTCCTATCCTCTACTCAGGAGCTTGCAGACAACAATATGGTCTTCCCTTAACCTTCTTTAAACACTGAGCAGGCCCAGTTTCTCAGCCTCTGCTCATGGCCCTGTTGTCTGCCCTAATGGCTCAGTGCCCTCACTGGACTTGTTCCCACTGTCCTTGTGCTAAGGAGCCTCCCAGCAGACACAGTGCTCCAGATGTGGCCTCACAACTCTTGGACTTAGTAAGGACATCCCCTTTAGTCTGTGGTTAGGTGTAAATGTTCCATGTCAGAAGTCACAATATTTTGGAACTTCGTAAATCAATGTACTTTCTCTTCCATGAAGCATAATTTCCTACAAAATTGTATCTGAGAGCTATCATTATTATTATATCTGGTGTATTCTGAGAGTCAGAATACACCAACAATGTTTAACAATGTTAAATGGCTCTAATCAATTTTATAATATCTCCAAGGTATGCTTAGAAGTTGCCTGATTGACTCTGTCCTCATCTTGGAGGATGGAAAAGTGGCGGTCTTCTCATTTGTAAAATAATTGAAAATGTAGAACATCTGTTGAAATAATTACTCTAACATTTCAAGGATGCTGGTGTGGCAGAAACAAATACACTTTAAAGTATCCATGAAGGAGTCTCTGAAATAACCTTACAGTGTAAGACTATGACCATATCCACTTTGAACTGTTATAAAAAAATACATGGAGTGGTTGTGAAGGGTCAGGTCCTAAATCATATTCTAGACTTGCTATGGATTTCTACTCTGTCAGTTTTGCAGAAATTGTCTAAAGTAATTGTCTTCTAATTTTCTTGATAGACTAAAGGAATATTTGCAGTGTTGTTTAAGAGGTCTGTATCAGCTAGTCTATGAGTAATACTAAAGAAGTCAATTACTTACACTTTTTCCCTCAGATTTTCCAATAGCCTGAATAAAATCTGGAGATATTGCCACTTCCAATAAACAAGAACTTCTCTATATTCCAAGTTCCTTCTGTATTTCCTGGTTTTTGCAAGTGACAAGGACAATTCAGGCAAGATTTAACCAGGTTGGAATTTTATTGTGTTCAACTACTAGTGCGTAAATGAAAAAAAAAAAAAAAAACATTCACTTTTGCACTGTAACTCTCTCAAATAATTTTTGTGTATAGCTGTAGCTATTTACTCCTCTGAGTTTGCCCTGAGACAGAACTGAGCTGTTGTTGGAGAGTCTTGGGTCTCAGTGTTACATGTCACACCCTTTGCCTTTTCTTTTTAAATAAATCACACAATAAAATAAGAAGAGCTTCCATGTGCCCTTCCTGTTCAGTCTGTCAGCAAATAAGGATGGGTGAACTTCTCCTTTCAGAAAGGCAGCCTTTTGAAGATGTTTAGAAAAGAAAGAGGGAGGCTAAGATCAAAGGACCTCAGAACCTGTTCTGTGTAGTCAGTCAGTATTGTTCTTGCACATCTGGGTCAGTTCAGAATGTTTTTTTAGAGGCAATGAGAGCTTTTTACATACTACATTCTCTTGAATTTATGATGTGAATTCAGTGTTATATTGAAGTTAATTGGTAGTGACCTTAAACATACACAGTCTTAGACAAAAACTATGCTAAGCTCAAGCTAAGGTCACAAGATGTAGCTATAATTTGAAGTAATAAAGATTTCCAAAGGGCACACAGAACAAATACAAGAAAAAGAGCTGTGTAAGAAACCTAAATGAGTTTGATGAAGAAAATGCACAAGAGAGACATTCAAGCCTCCTCCTGCCCCCCTATTTTTTGTAGTGATGCCATGTGGCAATAATTTGATTTTTTCATAGCAGCCCAAATATAATTAAACACTTTTAAAGAAATATGTTTCTTTTAGTTATTTCATCCAGTAGACCTGAATCACCCAAAATCATCCAAAGTTTTTTCCCACTAGTGCTCCATTGCCAATGAGAACTAAGCCTTTTCTTGTTACTTTCTCCCTGAGTAAAAAACAACCTTTGACAGGTTTATATTTTCACTGAAGAAGGAAACAAACAATACAATCAGAAAATCAGCATGTCCATATAAAGCACTCGAAAAAAACCAGCATTGCATTCTCCTGTGAGCATTGCTGAATACAAAAACTCCTTCATTTGGGACCTTCTTCTCCCCAGAAGGAAGATGCTGTAGCATGCATCCAGTGTCCACAGTCACTGTGCTGGGCCAGCAAATGGGTCTATCCCACATCTGGAAGCCACTGCCAACCAGTGAACCTCCCTAACCTTCTCTTCCAGTTCAACAGGGCACATCCAGCCTCTCTGCTTCATTCTGGACCAAATAAATTTGATTTCCCCTTGGTTGCAATGTTAAAGACCAGTTGATTCTTTGGGCAAGTGTAAAACCTCCCTGAATATATCACTGAATTTGCTGAGGCTCAAGGAGATCCTGGGTTCACTTTAGTTCAGTTATTTGGGTAAAGCAGCCCTTGGATTTTACAAATTGATACATATTGTACTGAATTATAGTACACCTATAAAGTAGATGTAAAGAAGAGAAGTCAGTGTTTCTTGCCACATTCTCAGGTCAAATACTTCAAGCCAGGAATTTCATCTGAGTGTTCAAACTGCTAATAATTAAATTTGTGGCATTGACTTTGATGGGAAATTGTTTTACCACTGCAGGATTTGTTCCTATAGCTGATGGTTCTCCAGGGAAAGTAAAAAGTTTTCAATCACAGAAGTAAACTTACATTTCTTAACTTTCTACATTTTCTCCTTTATTTTCTCTGAAAGGTGTTCAGAACTCCTTTCATAATGGATGGAATTTATAGAAAAGATACAAATCCCTGGTGCAAGTTTAATTTTTTTCCTGTTCTAGTCCCAGGTCTACCTCCCTCCACTAAACTGCTTTTTACAGCTCTGTAAAACATGCCTTGTCTTTTTAACCTTAAACAGCAGAGGGCAACCTGAGAATGACTATTCCAAGGTTGTTACCACTTAATGGTATGTTAAATACATGTCAAATAACTACAGGATCCAGCATATTATTGAGAATAGGCCAAATTTGTTGTATTTTTCAGAGCAGACTGACATTTCATTCTACATCAACTGACTATGTGGTCTCATGATCATGCTCAGCATAGTCTCTCATTTGCAGAATAAATTTTTAAGTAGGTGGAAGAACTATGTAAAAGAGATGGGGAAATACCACCATGAAAACCAAAAAAAAAACCTCACTGAAATATTCTCAAGTTAAAAAAGAATAAACCAGTGTAACTTATAAAGATATTACAGATTTTAGTAAACATTTACTGACTTATAATACTATGTTTACTTCTACAGACTTGAGTAAAAATTCTGTATTTCTTTCTAATTAAAGCTCCTGAAATACCATATTTGGTTTAAGGGACTTGTACAACCTTTGTCTAAACTTATTTGAAAGTGTTATTAGACTAGATTAAATTAAGTGGAAGAAGTAAGAACATGATTTAGAGACAGTGACACACAGAAGAATTGAAAAAAGAGCCCAAGAGAAAAGCACCTATGTAATGTTAAATATTATGATTGCTTGACAGCAGTGGTTGCCTTGTTGCTCATACCCTGATCCAAATACTGCAGCAAATTTATTTAAAAGCCATGCTTTAGGTCTTGGAAATCATCTTCTTACCACTATATTATAGCTTATTTATAGTCAGCTGTGTTTCAGGGCTTTTCCTTAAGGAAAGATTTGAATTTTCAAGCATGTTACAACAACATGTGCAAAGAGCATTTGCTGGTATTGTTTCCCTTGGGCCCCTGCGTGCCTTCCTCCCAAGCTCCTCACAGGACTCCTCCCTTAATCCTACTTTCCCCTCCTGTGGATCTTCTTTGCAAACAAACGCCAGTGAGGAGATGATGCCAATGTCTCACAAATATAGTTCTTCACTCAAAGTTAAATTCAAATTATTTTTCAGCATTCTCAGTGCTACTCAATACCAGAGCAAGCTCAGACTGCCCGAAACAATTGTTAACCATTCCCCTTTGGTTTACTTTGTTACATTTGTATGTCATCACTGTCCTTCCTGGGCCTGATGCCAGCAAGATGGACATTGTGTTAACCTCAACCCTCTTTCTAGAACTTCCGGTTCCATTTTGGTGAAGAATCTTCTGTTTTCATCCATGTGAAAACAAATCTTGAGTTTTAACTCTAACAGCTTTCAAACATTTGATTTATATCCATTTAAGATGGTGTTGATGTGCAGAACTCGTTCCCTAATACATTCCACACCTTCATATTGTAGAGTTTTCTTTTTTCCCAGCAACAAAAGACAAACTGTCTGTCTTCCATTGCAGGGAACATTTTCCAGCCCCTACTATCTCTTCAGCAATGCTGAGCTTGTGAACTCATGTCTTTTCTGCCAGCATCTCTCCTCATCGACCCACTGCTAGATATTTTTAAGCCAAAGATATTTTATGCCATTTACTCTAAATTTTAGAAGTTAACTCTCCACTTAGAACCATTTGTGGTTGTTAATGCTCAGAAAAGTCTTGGAGGAGGTATTAAACCTTAAACTTCACATTTTAACCCTGTTTTTTCCCATTCTTTTTCGAAGCATGATCAATTTTCATCATAATTGGCTTCATCATAAAAATAAAGTCATTATACCCAGGTACTCTGTTCTGAGTGAGGAGTCAGTAGAACATGGGCAAGAGTTGGATGAAGCTCTTCCATTCCTTTGCCTTGGTTTTGAGGCTGAACCTTTGCAGTTTCAAGCATCTCTATCGCCTAAGCTATGCCATTTACCTTGGCTTGCAGACCATGCCCCTTTTCTTCTTCATGGAGAAATTAAAATTCAGGGATTCACTCTGCATCAGAATTGTCCTACATTTTACTTCTTTGCTGACTTACATTGCCTCTCTCATCATATTTCTGAGAACATCATAACCGTTTATGTGTAACAGTCTGTTTCTCTGGAAAAACATTCAGAACATACCACTTCTAAATCAGAACACAGTTGTGCAACAAACAAGAGAGTAAAGGAAGGAAAAAGTGATGAACTCACTAGATATGTTTACTGACCTGGCTAGTCTCACAGAATTTGGTATCATCACCCTTTTTTTCTCTTCCTTTACTTCTTTTCTGTATGTAGTGTCTCTTTAGTGCTGTCTTGTAGACTGCCAGGGTTTCATGATAAGGACATCATGAAGAGATTATGTGAGAGTATTTAGGTGACTGAAAGCAAATAATGATATTTAGTATTCATTATTTTACAGGACAAAAAGTGAGCCACTTTGTCATATGAAATCTGAATGTACTCCAAAGGTCTAGTTCTTGGTTTGTTTTCTTTCTTTATCCAGTGGTATGAGATGTTGGATAGACATCACTTTTCATAAAATTCTACTAAATGTTTGCATTTCTTAGATGTCCTTCTTAATATAATATTGGCAAAGCCTATCAACATTTTGTGAAAATATTGGCAAGGTTTCCATTGGCACAAGTGTTAAAACAATATTACCTAGAAAGAAAGCAAAACTTAGTGAGGGATTAACGTGAGAGATTAAAATAACTTTTTGCTTTCATTTGTTGAAGGTGCATTCATTAAGACCACCAAGAATTTGTCTGCCCACCTTAAAGCTTTATTTAAAATGAGCTATTCCCAGTCTTTTTGGCATAGAGCTACATCATGGATTTTGAGTTACTGTAAGCCAGCAAAGCTGGTCTGACCATAACTAATCTGTTGTTGTGCCACTTTGTTTATTCTAGCTGAGACTCTGGCAGTCTTGCCTACATTGTGTATTACTGTCATCAATTTTCTGATGGGAAATACTAGCTGCTGTGTCTGGCTGACATGGCACAACTTATTTAAGTTCAGCTTGCCTTGTCTTCTGTCAGCTGTGGATGCAGGTCTTGTTTCTACACATTTAAACCTTTTTTTTCCCAATTTCTGAGCCGTATATCTTAGTGGTGACTGCCTTGAATTGTGAGGTAAAAAGGCACCATTCTATGTGATAACTTTTTACACATCAGTTTCTGCTCCTTGCTCCTAACCCAACCCCCAGTGCTGACAGGGATCTGACTGTCCTTTTCCCCAGTTGCTCCATCTCTCTTGCCTTGAATGTCCATGGGGGCTGCTCTGGCTGCAGCCCTGAGAGCTGTGACTGATGGTGACAGTGCTTCTCTAGTCTGGGATCCAGGCTGGAGCCTGGCGCTTCTCGTGCTGCACACCTTGGGCTGCACTGGAGTTATGCCCTTACCTGTAAAAACTTCTGCTTCAGGCTTAGTATTTGTAACCCGGCCATTATTAAAAGTCGATTTTGAAATTAAGTTTAATTAATCTTTAAGATCTGTTTTGAAAGAAACAAAATATTTTCAGTACATTTTCAGTACAAGCAGTTAAGAGTGGAAATTTTCAAATAGCAATGACTGTAGCCTTATGTCAGAGAGACAAAGGGTACTGTTAAATATAGACTTGGATGGATGATGCATTGTACTCTTATTCAGAATGATCAAATTCTGGTCAGTTGAAGAAAAGCTTATTTATTTTTATAAGACAGGAAAAACACAGAAAATTTTAATGAAAATCTGTGTGTAGTCTTAATTCACTGGCACCTTTTAGTAAATATTTAGTTTTCAAGGAATATTACAATATAAAAATTTAATAAAATACAATAATAGAAAAAGACTAATGCCAAAAACTCGGGTTGAATAACTTCTTACTGAAATTCTAGTAGTTTAGGATATATTAAAAATATTGTTTCCTTCTATATTTCTGCATTCACATACTAAAATGCTCAAATAGTTCTTTTCTTTGTATTTATATATGTTCAAGGCCCAGATACAATGTGGATGGACATAATGTGATCACTAGCTTATTGCTTGCTACTTGAAAATGTGCCTTGCTCACAGCTTGGGAGGCTGGGCTACTGTTGACTCAATTCAGTTTTTATGGTTATTTTGTCCTATATCTTTTATCAACTAGAACTGTTTATCACAGTGTGTTGGGCACTTTTCCAATAAAAGCTGATCTACCAGCATTGATTTATGGCCTTGGGTCAAACCTGGCTGCAGACAGAGGGTGAATGGTCAGTGTAGAGAAATCCATACCAACCAGCTAGATGATTACAAGGCAATGAGTGGAAGTGAACCATAAAGTAATCCCTTGTACCGCCAGTTTACAGAGTCAGAAGAGAGGCTGACATGTTGCAGCACACATTGTGGTGATCAAAAGCAAGTTTTTAAGTACATTTGTTTCTGCTTTCTATGTTTTGTTCTTACTATGTTACTATGTTACTCTGTTTTGTAGCTTTTCCAGAGTTAAAGATTTCATTTTGTGTATTGGCTCAGGACTTTGGGTTGATAAAGTTTTATTTTGCCGGATGCTTCACAACACTTTCTGGTACGATTAACAAGTGAAATGCTCCTGCAAATGAGAGAGGCAATCACACATCACTGATCACTAAGCCTCAGGGTATTGGAGCACTTTCATTTCCCAAGCTTGTTGTACCCAGGTGTGTGCTGTACACCTTGTCTGCTCCATGCACTCTTGTTTCTGCAGCAGAAAACTCAGGTTGATTACTGGAAAGAAGATGCATTTTTCTCTGTTGAGATCATTGGCACAGATGTTTAGAAATCCACAACCCTTGTGTGCCTGTTGTCTAGTCTAGGCATACCTTTTATAACTTTAACTAGTCACAATCCACATGCAGATAACAGCCTACATTTGCTACCTGCTGTGGAATCAGTGGTGCTCCCCTCACCACGGTATTCATCAACAATTTCAGGCAGTCCTTCACTAAGAAATATTCACGGTAGGAGTAGGAGTCCATCAGCAGAAAACAGTCCAATGCAGCACATCTATTCTGCATGCATGACTGACTGTTTATGATGACCCCAGAATCTTTAGTTATACTTCATGGAATGTGTTTGGAACTGAAAAATTTATTAGATCAGTGCTTAACTTTTCTTTATTCAGGTCCTAGGGCTTCTATGGGTTCCATTACTACTGAGGGGTTTTCTGTGAACAAATTTACGGTAGGATGATTCTCTAGTTAAGTCTACACATCTCTACTAAAAATTTTTCACACATTGTCCCAAATAAAATGACAAAAAGAGTCTAAATGCCATCGAACCAGATAAAAAGGTGTGTTCTGCACTCTTACTGCCACATGACAAAGTAACATCAACATGTTGCTGTGTACTGTCAAAATTGTGTCAAAATTGTGCATGTGCACCATCTGGTTCCATGCATCTACCAGAATTCCTCCAACTTATGAAATCACCCCTTCTAAATCATCTCTGTCTAAATCTGTCTAAATCATCTCTTCTCTGGAGAACAAAACACTGCAGGTCCAACTTGCCTACCTTGATCACACTGGTGAAACCTTCACATTGGCATCAATGCATCTACTTGCAGGAAAATGTGGATATTGAATAAGAGAAAACCTTAACCACATCAATGCAAAGATCTCCCACTTGCCCACTAGCCTGAGACTGTGAGGAGCCTTTCTGATAATTTCAAAGGTTGTGGAAACAGAACTGCAGTGGCTTATAATCTTCAATTACGTAAAATAGGTTTAACTAGAAGTCAGCTCTGAGTTCTCTCTGTATGGAACTTAGTAAAACTATGTGACACTTAAGTCAGAGTGTGATCAAACTCTATTAGAAAGACACTTATATTGATTTCATTGTCTGTGAATAAAATCTTTCTACCCCCTCATTTTCCTAGTCTATGTAACATAAAATCTTGGAAGAAAAAAAAATTTCTTTTAATTACCATTTTTCTTGCTAATCAAGCCTAGATGATGGTGATAATGACTACTACATGTACTACTACTGCTACTATGAGTTACTTTTAGCTAGCTGCATTTCTTGCATTGCACTTTGAGATAAAAGCTGTAAACTTCCCACTGTACACAATACGGACATAATTTCAGGTTGAAGTGGCACAGTGGGCACTGCGCTGGTCTTTGATGTCTGGAGAGTGGAACTCACATTCTGCCTTTGATCTCAAGTGAAAATAAGTTTGGTGAGTCTCATTTTAGCCTCTTCTCTACAGTGTAAGTGCTCCCACAGTTCAGCACAATTGGCATTCTCTGTTTAAGAGAGGCCCTAGAGATGGGGTGCTGTGGGGTCAGTGCTGAAATTTGCTGGCAAAGCTGAATGGAGGTGCTTGCATAACTGCTTGTGTGATGCCTGGTTTATATTTAGCACCGCAGTACTAAATACCTTTGCGTTGTTAATATAAAATAATATAGTTCCAAAGCAGCTTTCAGATGAACATCTTAGTTCATCCATATAAAATATTTTATTATATTATCTTATTTAAAAGACTTCTTTCTCTTCACCTGACATGCAGGTTTTTAAAATCTCTTCATCATATGATCACTCTAACAGTAACCCTTTGCTAAACCCCTTGAAGCTTGCCAAGACCACACATACTCCATAGCTCTACCTAAAGACAAACACGGTGAAACAAGATTAATTCTGAGTATTCAGTCATTATTTCAGCTTTGCTTTTACCTCATTTTTTTCAATCAATTCTTCAAACATCCTACTCTGTCACAGTCTCTGAACATACTTATTCTTCAGCAGGTCACTGAAGATCTGGTATATATCCAAGCAATCCCCAGATTTAGGAATTGGGAATCTTGTTCTATTGCTTATCTATGTAAAAGCACCTGGTATAATTTGACCCTGCTTTTAGGAGCTATGGTGGTACATACAAACAAACAAACAAAGAAACAAACAAACAACCTAGCACAAATTAAATGCGTAAGTGCAATATAGCACAGGTAAAATTTAGCAATACCTTGAGATGCTGATTGTAGAGCTTACTCGTCAATACAGAAACTTGAATATGGGGAGGAGTTTTGTGTGTGCATATTTCACAGTTCATTTTGTTATTTGCTGTGATTCAAAGGAATTCACAAAAAAATGAAAGGAAGGAAAATAATGAAGACCTTATTTATCGTTTAACAGGCCAAAATCCAATTTAACTCCAATTTGTGTATGACTTCCCTCTCATGAAAGAAAATCTGTGTGTCACTGTTGCCTTTGTAATCCTTTGTATTGTTCAAAAAATGTTGAATATTTCACAACATGTTATGAAACAAAGTCATTAACCACAACTTCAAACTGTGCCTCCTCCAATATACGTGTCATTCTATTTTATCTGATTCTTGTCATGCTATTTTACCTGTTTTATAAATAAACTGAGAATCTGGATAAAACTGAGGAACTTCCAGAAAAAAACTTTGAAGTTCATCTTTCCCATTTTCTTATTTTTAATAGGTGCTTATTAATGCTTGTTTACACTGGTTAAGGAATAGGGGCTGAAGGATAAGGTGAATATGTTCAGGCAATGAGCAGCTGGCAACTTCTTGAGCTGGAGGTTGTGTTGGCCATGTTTGCTATGTTGGCTGTGTTGATGGCTACTTAAGGACCCTTCTTGAGGTCTGCCTGAACTCCTGGCTCACAGCATCATGGTGTTGACTCAGTCCTTTTGGAGGAGAAAATACTGCTTTTCACAACTTTGATGATATTTTTCCTGTTATGGACACAGCAGGATTCTAAGAGCAGGGAATCAATGTTTTGCTTACCTCACAAGATCAGGAAGCAGGTTCCACCAAGCTTTCTCAGGACCATGATATAATCACATTGGTGTCTGATACCTTTTTCTCCCATTCTCACTGGGGGCTTCCTCTCTTACTTTTGTAGCCCTATAGCTCTTCACAAAAGAACTTCCAAGGATTCTTCCAAACTCTCCCATCCTCATGTTACTTGAGCTTTGTGCCATGAGGTTTTCTTCTAGTGAGGCACCTAATTTTTTAACTCTCTAGTTCCAGGTGGCCCCACAGCTGCTCCTCCCATGGCCAGATGAAGTGCAAATGAAATTCAGCAATTTTATTCATGATAATCAATTTTAATCCAAACCTGTAGTATTTGAACATTCTATTTGTCACTTGTAGTTAAAAAATTATTTGTTCGCGCATAGTAAAGCAGCAACCTGCCAGAAGGCAGGAAAATAAACAGCCATGCCTCATCCCTTCATCTTTAACACACAAGCAGCAGGTCAAACAAAGATAAAAATCTGAGGGCTTAACTCTGTCAATAACAGTTTCTGTAAAATTCTTTCCAGGCAGGAACTTTTCCATTCATTATAAACATCTGCTGAGGAAACCACATTCATTTCCTAAGGAAAAAGATGTGTAAACGTTCACCTTTTACACTTGCTAATGTATACATAACTTTCAACCAAAAGGCTATTTATATTAATAAAAGTGTTTTAAAAATTAATCATAAAACCAAGTATCATGCTAAGTTCATAACACATGTTTAGAGCAATGTAAATATTTAGGTAATTTAATTAAACCTATTAAACCTTTCCAAATTATGTACCTACCCATTAGCAGTTAATTATAAGCCATTCCATGCTTTTATAATATCATTAAAACTAATTTCAAGGAGCTATTGTTGTAGAACTGGGAAGGAATCTATTCAGTTTTAAAGGTTAATCAGCTGTTTGGCATATTTTAGAAACATAATATTTGTCTCTGAATATCTAGGACAGAAAATGTATAAACATACACCAAACCAATTCTTGGACTCCAAATAGGTTCAAACCTTTCTCACCTTTGCTGTGTAGGCATGCCTGAAGTCTGTACACTCTGTGGTTGACATGGAGTATCTGGATCTTGGTATTTATTTCTTCCTGAGAAACTAAAGCTTTACTTGTCCACATAGAGGAGTGTGAGACAGTTTAATAGATCCTTTGAGTCTCTCGTGGGCTATTGGCTTTGTGAATCCCAGTGTGAGCACCAGAAAGAATGGCTGTGCCTTCTTTTACCCTAAATTTTTGGGATCTGCTGGACCTGAACCCTCATATCCCTTCGGTTCTGCAGGACATCAGGTGGCTGGACTGCCACAAAGGGAAGACTAGCCCATGGACAGATGTAAGGTGGTACTGGTGGGTATGGGTAAATGCAGGAAAGTTTTATCTCTCACACCAAATCATACACAAACAGGCTGTTTCAGGATGCATGAAGCTGTGCCAGCATCTGGTAGGTGGTGCCAGGGAGCAGAATGGTCCTCTTGTTATGGAGGAAGAGGCAGTCAGAGAACTGCTGGGAAACTTGGATATTTATAAATCAATGGAACCAGATGGGTTCCATCCCAGGGTGATGAGGGAGCTGGCAGACGAGCTTGCAAAGCTGTTCTCCATCATTTACCATGTCCTGGCTCACTGGTGAGGTTCCAGATGACTGGAACCTGGCCAATGTGACACCCATTCACAAAAAGGGTGGGAAGGAGGATCCTGGTCCTTATAGGCCAGTTAGCCTGACCTCAGTACCAGGTAAGATAATGAAGCAGTTCATACTGAGTGCTATCACACAGCACTTACAGGATGGCCAGGGGATCAGACCCTGGATCAGCCAGCCAGAATGGGATTAGGAGGGGTCAGTCATGTTTGACTAACCTGGTCTCCTTCTATGAGCAGGTGACCCTCCTGGTGGATGTAGGAAAGGCCGTGGTTGTTGTCTATTTGGACTTCAGCAAGGCCTTTAATGCTGTCTCCCACAGCACACTCCTGGAGAAGCTGGCAGCCCAGGGTTTGGGCAGGAGCACTCTGTGCTGGGTTAGGAACTGGCTGCACGGCTGGGCCCAGAGGGTGATAGTGAATGGTGCTGCATCCAGCAGTGGTGTCCCTCAGGGGTCTGTGCTGGGGCCAGTTCTGTTCAATATTTTTATTGATGACATGGATGAGGGCATCAAGTCCTTCATTAGGAAATTTGCAGGTGACTAAGCTGGGAGCTTGTGTTGATTTATTGGAAGGAAGGAGGGCTCTGCAGAGAGGCCTGGAACGGTTGGATGGATGGGCAGAGTCCAACAGCATGAAGTTTAATAAGTCTAAGTGCCGAGTTCTTCATTTTAGCCCAAAAATCCCCTTCAACATTACAAGCTGGGGACAGTGTGGTTGGACAGTGTTCAGGTGGAAAAGGACCTGGGGGTGCTGGTTGACAACAGACTGAACATGGGGCAGCAGTGTGGCCAAGAAGGCCAATGGCATCCTGGCCTGTATCAGGCACAGTGTGACCAGCAGGCTCAGGGAGGTCATTCTTCCCCTGTACTCAGCACAGGTGAGGCCACACCTTGAGTGCTGTGAGCAGTTCTGGGCCCTCAGTTTGGGAAGGACGTTGGGACACTTGAGCCCGTCCAGGGAAGGCAATGAGGCTGGTGAGGGGCTTGGGACACAGACCCTGTGAGGAGCTGGGGTTGTTAAGTGTTCCACATTTAAGCCTGGAGAAGAGGAGGCTTAGAGGTGACCTTATCACTGTCTACAACTTCCTGAAGGGAGGCTGTAGGCAGGTGGGGGTCGGTCTCTTCCACTGGGCAGCAACTGACAGAACCAGAGGACACAGTCTCAAGCTACATCAGGGAAGGCATAGTTTGGATATTAGGAAAAAAATTTTCACCAAAAGAATAAAAAAGTCCTGGAATGCTCTTCCCAGGTAAATGGTAGAGTCACCATCTCTGAATGTGTTTAAAAAAAGACTGGACATGGCACTTGGTGCCATAATCTAGTTGAGGTGTTAGGGCATAGGTTGGACTCAATGATCTTAGAGGTCTCTTCCAACCTCATTATTCTGTGATTCTGTGATCTCTGAAAACACTAAACAAGTTTTTTCTTTTTTTTTTTTTTTTTTGTTTAATTTTCCTTTTTTCCCTTTTTTTCTTTTTTTTTTCTTTTTTTTTTTTTTTCCCCTCCAATTTGTGTATTTTTCCCACTTTGAAATTTACATGAATGGCTCTTGTCTCAGGGTTTTTAGCTGTGGCATTGACATCCCAACATGCTGATGAGCGTTGATTCTTACAGACTGTCTGAATTCAGCAAGGAGGATTATGGTGCCAGGGAAGAAAAGAGTAGGAAACAAAGGAGAACCTGTCAGCCTGCTGGAAGGAGACTCTGCTAATCCTCTTTGGGGATATCCATGCTGCTTTTCAAATAACTTGTTTGTGGTAAGAGTGATTTTGTTAGAGATAATATATAAGGCATTTTCTCATAAGCAGTGGGTCCATTGAGACATGGAGACATAGGAACTAGCCAAATAAATATTAAGGAAGGAGCACAAGCTAGACAAAACTGAGAGATAATGTAGAGGACAGATGACCTGGTAGCTTTAGTGTTGATATAAATTTGCAAAAGTCACTTCCCTGCTCTGTCAAAAAATTTCCTGTGTGACCACATGCAAACTGCTGAAGCCAGGTATTACAAGGAGATTATGGTTTACAGCTTAACCTTAGGCAAACACAGTCTGTCTGCAAATTTCACAAGAAATTAGGTACCTAATTAGGAGCAGTTGTCTAAATACCTCTGTGAACATTGCCTCCAGCATATTTGTGCTCTACTGCTGAATGCACCTCTATTCTTCTCAGAGGCATTGGAGGAATGAAGACCTTAAGCAGTAGGCTGACAGGGAAACATGTTTTGGGCACGCCCATCTCAAGGTGAAATGGTGCACTAGATGTGCTTATTTTTCTCTGTGAACTATAATGGCAGATTGTAGATGCCACACTACAATGTGTATTAAACACATGCCAACTTGTTATGGCACATAAATACTGCTTTTTATGGTTGAAAAGCTCCTAGATGTTAGTGTCATGACTTTACTTTTAGAAAAGGAGTAGTGAATAAAACCTAGTGGCATATATCCACTGAAGTAATCTCTGGGAGTGCAAAGATGTGGCTCACAGAAGTCACAAAGAGCTTTGTAGAACAACCACATTTTAATAGTATCTCATTTTCCCTTTTTGTTGTTTGAGCATTAACCCTAAGGGAATGTGATTGTTAAAGGAGAGTCCTATCTGCTTTTTTTGTCATCATAAATTGGATTTTTTTATTGCTTGTTGTTACAAGCAGTGGGTGGCAAAAAGTGTAGGCTGAAGTTCAGTCCAAGAGATGATGAGACTGAGCTGGTGCTTTACTCTATTTTTATGTTAGCTTCTTGTGTGGAATTGGTCATGTTTTCTACATGCTATACAATGTCTTGACATAAAATCCACACAGTTCACTTCATGATGAGCCTGACAAGTTAGATTAAGATGCAAGTATGTGGCTGTGCCAAGACTGTTATTAGAACATTTATTTTGCCAGAGTGCAGTCTCATTCAAATTTAATACCCAGCAGACCTATCTCTGACAGACCCAATTTTACTGGTGTTTTAGATTGGTTTGTACAATTGCCCTCATCCTTAGGCCAGGTCATAGTTCCTTGACACAAATATACACTAAGCTTTGAGAAAAAACCCCCACTCCTTATCTGTGGAAGGAATGTGAAGTGCCAGAGTAATGGAATAAAAAATACTTAAATTATAACAATATTTAAAAATACTTTTTCTGGGTTTACATGTTTTCAAGTTACCTAGTGGACTTGCAGTTATCCATTAGTCATGGATGGTTGCCCTCTGACAGGCACATGTATAGGTTGTGTGTACCTCTATGAAAGATGGCAGATGCAAATTAAATTAAATTTGCAATGCTCATGGTTTCCATTTCGATGGCCACCAACAACTTTCTTGGGGGAGCAGTGAACCCCTGTTTAGCTGATTGACAGGTCTGTAAACTCAGCCCTGGCTTTAGTAATGAAAATAAGCTCTGCCTCGTCCTCATTATCAGGGTCTGCATTTTTACATTGCCAACACTGCTTGAGAGCTGCATCAAATACAGAAGATCTGCCAACAGGTCTGGCACTACAATTACCTACACCTCCAGGGCTTATAGACCTATGTCTGCTGAAAATAATTACATGGAAAGGCCTAATTCAGAAAGGGAAAAGATTTGGTAAACAACTAGCGCTGATCAAATCCAAATCACAATGGCACCTCTAAATGAACAGTTCATTCTGAACCTTGGGGTCAAAATCCTAGAGCCTCAAGGTGTTTTGACTAACCCAAAAATGTTTTATCTTTCTGTATTTTGTTCTGAACATTACAGTGTAAAAAATACTTAGATTTGGAGACCAAAGTCATCACTAAGGTATATTTGTAGTAACTGCTGGAGTGTATCAGGTTTGTCCCATTGATATAATTTAAAATGTATCTTGGGACAGCCAACTGACCATTCTCAGCTCATTCTAAGAAATGAGCAGGTACCAAAGCATCTAGACCTTTTTGCATTCTCACACATAAAACTGAGCATAAAGTCAGTCATCTGCTAAAAGGTTTTGGAGAGTAGTAAAACTGAAGATGAAAAAGGTCTGGGAAGGCAAGGAAAAAGATTGAAATATTTAAGTAAAAGCTAAAAAGAAATGTACATCAGAAAAACAATGTAAAAACCAAAGTTATCAACTAGTTTTTCAACATTTTGTAACCCCAGTGCAGCATTAATTTCAGATAAACATTAAACAATCATTAAGGTACTTGACTAATCAACTTGGCCACTGCATAAGGGGAAAAGTAAAACATCTGGGTTTTAACTAACTATTTAGTTATAAAACTAATGATTATAATTATATTATATTATATAGTTTATATATATAACTATATATATTATTATAACTATAATCATTAGTTATAAAACTAACGATTCCTACTTATTTTTTGCCAAGTTTCTGATTTTTTTTTTGTGAATTAAGTCATGTTGCTATATACACAAAGAAACAAGTACACCTTATACTAATAATCAGGACATATTGGCAAAAAAATTCAGGTCTATGAGACATAGGCAGTTATGAGAGAATTCATTATACTTTCTTTTCCCTTGTAAACCTTTGTGGTTAGAGAGGACCTTTGTAGAAACCAGAGGAATTTTACAAAAACCAGACACTTCTATCTCCCTGGTGTCTCACTCTTCAACATGCCAAGAGGTTTTAAAAACATGTATGTATTCTTTGCTTAAAATAACAGTGTTTATTTCACCCTGACAAATATGTGCCAACTGTTTTATTCTCTAAAAAGATTAGTAAAATCTTTAAGTTAGAATCAGCAGAGGCATGTAGAAACTTGCTTGGATTAAATACGGCACGGATCTTTTACTTTCTTCTCCTGTCCCCAGTTTCTCTCTTCTGCATTCATTCAAAAAGGCTTGCAGTAAAACTGCATACAAGTTTTAGTAAGAAACATCTCAGCATTAGCAGAAGTGAGAGGCAGTTACTGTGACATGTTCTACTACTGATTGTGCTACTCATATATTTGCTGTCAGTGTATTTTGGCTAATGGTCTGCCATAGCTGGAAACATTCAAATCCTGAACACTCGACACATTGCAGTAACAAACTATACACATATGTACAACATACGTGTACACACACACTTACACATATGCATATGCATATGCATGCATACATTCTCATATATATCACACTGCAATGAGGACCAGGGCTTCTAAATTCTGTAAGATCTTTGTACAGATCGTAAATCAACTTATTATGAGCTTTTCTGCTTCAATGTTATGAAATTGAGCCAAAAGTGTTTAACATAATATGATGTGACTTAAGCCAAACATGAAAAAGCATAAGAAGAATGTTCAGCTGGGAGAGAATTCATGAGGACCAAACAAGAAGTGCTTTCATAAATCTGCTTGCACATGTTAAGATGAAGACAAAAAATTGAAAGTCTGTTCAAGTGTAAGAAGGGAATATTTTGCACATGTAAACATGGCATAGCTTCATGATTATATGATGATATTAAGGGGGAGAAGTAAACAGTGCAAATAATAAACGTCCCAGAGATGATTAATGCAATCACAGTGGGCTAGGAACACCCCTGGAATAATGCACGCTCTG
Source organism: Melospiza melodia melodia (assembly GCF_035770615.1). NCBI lineage: Eukaryota > Metazoa > Chordata > Aves > Passeriformes > Passerellidae > Melospiza > Melospiza melodia. The sequence continues at coordinate 147,095,594 of NC_086194.1, forward strand.
CTGGGCTCTGTCATGGGGGCTGCAGGGCTTGCTTCCATCAGCTGGAGGAAGCTGGAACAGGAAGGGCTCATGAAGGCTCTGCAGTGAGCAGAGGCAGATGAAGAGCTGCAGCAGGGAGATGCCAAGTGTGAGCATAACAAGCCACCCTTTCCTGCATTACCAAAAAACGATCACCTCAAAGCAGGGTCATGATAGACAAGAACTTTAAACCTTCAATGGGAGAAATATAGAAGTTTAAAGAACAGATTTCCTCAAGTCTGGCAAAAAATCAGGTGGAAGAACCAGGATCTCCTTACCACTAAAGTTACATTTACACTCCTCAAAGATAATACAGAAAACATCTGGGTGCTTACATTCAAAGTGATTCCAAAAGTTAGGTTATTCAATGTCAAATCACTTGCATACTATGTCTGAATGATGGCATGCAAAGATAGCTCACAGCTAAGCTCATAGCTTATTCTTTCCTTCTTTGCATTTGTTCAACTTTAAACAGATAACTTCATCAACATTCAGAGAAAAGCTTCTAATAAATGGAAAAGATATTAAAGTACATTTTCAGCAAAGCAGTAGATATAAACCAGGAAATACTGGGTGAAATGCTGAAAACTTCATGCCAAATAATCTGAAAAAGGCAGGAGAAAATAGTCTAGAACTATTTTCCAGACATGCTTTCTCATGGTGTGAAGTGCAAGAAGTTGCTGAAATCTATTTATTAATCTATTTATTTTATTGAAGAGTATATGACTTGGAGGAAAATTTTAACAGTAGTAAAAACTATTCAGTTTGTTTAGAGACAAGAGTGAGTGGAAGATTATGGCACTTAAGGAGGAAAGACTGTCATTAGATCAATGTCTTCTCTTGCCTTTTGAATATCAGGATCCACTCTGGAGCTCTCCACAAGATGCAGAGGGATCTTTCTGCATCTTTTTTACCTCTTGTAGTAAGGGCAGCCAGCTCATGGGCTTGCTGTCACAGACAGAGGGAAAAGGAAAAATAGCTGATGTGGGGTACACAGCTGTGTGCTAAAATATGGTAGAGCCACCATTGCTTAAGGCCATCCTGGATACCAGGCTGCTACAGATATAACGGAGAATTTTGGAAAAGCTCAAAGGTGGAGATATTTTACTGACAAAATAATGATAATGAAGAAAAGCTTAAACTGAAAGAGGGTAGATTTAATCTGGATATTAGGAGAAATTCTTTACTGTGGGGATGGTGAGGCACAGGAACAAGTTGCCCAGAGAAGTTGCGGATGCTCCATTCCTGGAAGTGATCAAGGACATATTGAACGGCGCTGGGAGCAACCTGGTCTAATGCAAAATGTCACTGTACATAGCAGGGGATTTGGAGATAAGTGGTCCTTAAGGTCCTTTCCAACCCAAACAATTCTATGATTCTTAAGAACAGAGAAATCAACTGACATGAAAGCTTTTAGAAGTGCATTGAAAGATTAGGTTCAAAAATGGGTTCCTGTAACAACTAGAAGCTTGAGAATGTTTGACTGATTTGAATTATGTAGATTATATTTTTTATCAGATTTTTATGTTCATTTGAGGCTGAAAAAGTTTAATGGATTGTCATTGTTTGGTGGTTGAGAGTCTACCGATTGCAGTAAATTAAATCCACTGTTTTTAAGAAAAAATATATGTATGAACATATACAGACATGTATACAACATTTTCATATGTTCATACATGAATACAAAATATACATACATGTATGAACATATGAATAACTGCATATACCCATTTATGGGTAGAAGACAGACACAACATTTTAAAATGGCTTAACTCACACTTAAGGAGTAGGTGCAGAATTATTTCTAACAACCTGGTTTAGAAGGCAGAGAGCCTCTTTATTTGTGTGCTTATGTCAAAGTCCTCTCAGCTCATTTTCTCAGTTCTCAAGGTGGATCTTCTACAGAGAAAATGAAAAGATAGCTCTGTAAAAAGATAAAAGATCATTCATGAGCTTTTATGTTTCAAAGCGTGCGTAATAGATGATGATACATTTCAGTCAACATTTCTTCCTGTTGTGGTCTTTCAGGTGTTTTAGGTTTAGTTGTGGTGATATAGATTTTTAAAAAATTGTATTTCCACAGCAAACTAGAGGAGAGTACAAATAGCCTGCACAGTGTCCCTCCTGCCTTTAGAATTTAGAAATGAGTAAAAATACACTCCCTGTCTCCTCTGCTTCCGTGTTCAACAGTCCTATCTGCATTCTCACACATGTTATCAATCACTCCACATCCATCTTAATAGAGTCAAACTTCACTCTCTTGCCTTTCAGCACCATGCATACTCTACATATTCCTGTAGGTCACCAACTTTCCTAACTATCTTGCAACTTAAACCTTCAGCTGAAATCCACTTAATTGAACAATGGCCCTTACAACCAAAACCAGGCGCAATCTGTTAATGTGTTTCTCTTTTCAGTGGAAAACAATAAATGATGTCATGGTTGGACATACTTTTTTAAATGACCAGTAGAGATTATACTTTCTGAGGTCCAGACCTTTTTAATGGTAATTTTCTTGCCCGATTCTTCAATATGTCTGAACAGATTTAAATATAACATTGTGCCTAAGATATTTCAGAAATCTAAGGCCTCTTGTGTAAAATGCTATTCTTTTCATTTCGTTGTTCACATCACACTACAAGCAACAGTGGCAGATGCCATGCTTGAAAGGAAAATATTTTAAAAAAGAGCTTAGAGAGATATAAAACAACAGAAAATGCCTCTTTTGTTGTTTGTTTATCATTGTGAGCTACCATCAGAACATTCCCATGACCCTACCAACGCTCTATTGCTTATGCCACAAGAGGAAGTGCATCTTCTAGGGCATCCTTTTTGGTACTATTCCTTAAATGAACTCTTCCAGACAGACTTGGTTTTGGATGATTGAATCACCCTTTAAACAAATAGTATCAGATGTGGGATGTGCAGGCACACGCACAAGCTTGATCCCAAGATCTGACTTGCTGTAATCCCAAGATTATACTTGCCTCCAAAGTTAAAACCTAAGATTCAGAGCAAACTCTTTGCTTTATAAATGCAGCAGCTGTCTGTTCACACCTTTTATGGGCTGCTTGGGCCACCCAGATGAAGCAGTCACAAATCAAAATGGAACACCCATCATGCTGTTAAACACTCCCCAAAGATAAGAGCAACAGGCCTGTAACATCGATTATCTCACCCACAAGAGACAGCAGTGGGGTTTCAGAGTATCTTGTTCTTCTGACAGTTTGTGTTAAAATAAACCAGATTGAGGGACAAAGAAGTCCAAATGTAAAAAAAAAAAAAAAATCAAATCTGTGTGGCTGTTGTGCAAAAAACCAGAGTTTTACATGAGAACACAGCAATCTCAAACAGAACTGTTTTTATCACTGAGTAATGACATGGCAAATGCATTTAACTTTGGTGATGGGCTTCTACTTCTACTTGTAAGGAAAACCACTGAATTGTTTTGGGGGAGATTTGAGCTATACATGAGTTTGTTCTATATTTCCATGACTGGGTTTGGAAAAAGGAGAACACCTCTACTCTTTTGCTGTGCGTTAGAAGTACTTCTCCCAGTCCTTTTCTTTAGAATTTTATAAGTTAAATCAACCAATTTAATTTACTTAAGAGCCAAGCAGAAATGTCAAAAAAGAGCTTAGATGGGTGGGAGAACTAACACGACTTGCCCATCCTTTCATACCTACTTCTCTTGCTATGCATCATGACCAGTGTTCCAGAACTCCAACTAAGTCTCAGCTGGGCATTTAAATTACAGTCATCTTAACTTGTGTTTTCCAGAAAAATAAGCTGGACAGTGGCAAGGGTCTCACAAGGCTGCTGTGAACAACATACACTACCCTTCAGGTTTACTTAAAATCATTTCATGACAGAAAGAACTAAGTGAGGGAATACCCTATGAGTCTGCCTTTTTGGCTTTTTTCCATCACTTGTACTGCACACATCAACTTAGGTGCTGAGAACAGGTCAAGGTTTGTTGAGAACTGACATATTCACTGTGCTGGCTGCAATAGAGCACATTGTCATTGTAGGACACTGAGCAAATTTCAGATCATTTGGCAGTAATATTCCTAAAATCATGCTTTGTATATGTATTTATACAGACAGTGGTGCCAATGATATTTTTTATTTACTCTGTATGTTACTATGCTTTTACTATGTTTTATTGTCTTTTTTACAGTAGAAACATTGTTATTCAGTAGTAACAGAAGTAACCTAGACCTGTAGCATAAAGTAGGAGTAGCCATAGCTAATAGTGGGTATGAAAGAAGCAATAAATCCACCAGTGTTGCAAGAAAAATAATTAAGAGGCTACTTGTTTCCTTTCTGCTTTTGACAGATGAGCATGAACTCATGATGAAGAAAGGTTAGAAAATCAGTATTGCATGTTCTATTTCAGCATTTCTTAAACAAAACCCAAAGTCCAAAAAAATGAAGCAGAAGTAATGTCTAATTTTTATCACTAGTATTTTTGTTATGCTTAAGGTTCAGAGAACAGAAAGAAAATAAAAATAAACAGACGTTTTAATTAGAGGAAGGATTTCCAATTTGGAATTTTTTGAATTCTCAACATTTCCAGTGATTCTCCAAAGTAGTAATTAACAGCAAAACACTACTTTTAACTGCAATTTGAAGAATTTATTGTACATGACCTAATGCCTTAATTGCAAGGTTCCGTGATGCCTGGAATAGTTTACTTCTTCTTTCTTCAGTTTATCAGGGTAAAAGATCCTCTGCATGATAATTTCATACAATGTGTTAACTTAATCTGTTAATAAGGAAATAACTATTAGGTAAAAAAAGGCGACATTTCTTACAAAAACTGTTCTTTTTTCACTTTTTCCTCATTAACATTTGTAAGATTTTAATCTGAAATAATTATAATTTTTGTAGCTGGTTCCGACTGTGGATGTGACAACTTTTGTTGCTCTTTGCTTTCATTGGACCTTTTCTAACTGTTGTGTTTTCCCTTTCCACTCTAGTGTAGCAGTAGTTATGTTTCTTTTAAAAGAAGACAACTTGACACTGCAGATCTGGCTAAAGGTCTGCTGCACAAACCCTCTCTGCATTTGTTCTCACTTGTCAGGGTGATTTTTACCATCCACATTCAAAGCCTCTGCAATCTACATGGCCTCCCATGTCACAGGTTGGTGTTCCCAGGCACGTTTATAAGAATCATGCATAAAGAACAACCTTCCCTGGTTTTATTTAATATTATGATAGCAGCACAATCCTGCTCCTTCTTTTTTTTCCTCTGGGGAGGATTTCATAAGCTTCCTATCAGTGTTTCTAAGTCTGTATAACACTAGACAGCCGTGTGGCTCTCCACTCTCAATGTGATTTTGAAGGCAGGCTCTGGAAAGTTGATAACATGTTTCACAACCTTCGTGTCTGGAAGCAGTTTCCCTTGATTGAAGTCATATAAGTTCAGCTAAGTTGGAGTGTGTAGTAAATATTTATCTGGCAGTCTGACATATAAAGTTGTTCTGAAATTACAAAGTACATTCCTGGCTTTCATGTATTATTACCACTTTTTTCAATACACTTGTGAGTGATATTATTTTGAGAACTTTCTATAAGTGACTTATCATTGCTTGTTAAAGTTCTCACACTCTGTTGTACGGTCATTTTTTAGGATGGTAGCTCTTGAGTTATATTACTTCCCTATCTTCTAAAACATAAATGTGCGATTATTCCAGAAGTGCAACAAGAATTTATACAACGAGGTAAGCATGGTTTGCACATTTGATTTTGAAATCTGGTTTTGTGGCACTTATTTCCATGTAGGGATACAGATGTTTCCTATTGCTGGCAAATGGACGGTGATGACAACTCTCTAATCATTAGGTCATTTGTCATTACCTATCAAATAATTATATGTAAAGTAATGCTTCTGGGTAGATACTCTTTCTCAGAAACAGAAATAATTCAAGTCCAACTTCTTCTGTGATTTCTTGGGATTTTTTCACTTATATTCAAAAATGAATTCTGTGCTCTGCAGTGTGCTGCGTCTGAAAAGTACAATTTTTCCTTACAGGTATAAGATAGGTTCAATAATGTTAGGATAAATAGCATTATGATGAGCAGTGCATTGCTGCTGAGCTCTTGTTTGGAGTCCTTTCAAGTCCAAACATAGTTTTGAGGCAAAGCATATTTTGCAAGGTTTCTTAGTGGGATTTAATGCAAACTGTTTCTCTGAGTTTTTGAAAAGCTTTTATGGAAAGAAGGAGAAAGGGAATTGAGGTGATAATTTGGCTAATTTCAACAAATATTTATCATTTCTTGGCTACATATCTAGGAAATTTTTTGACTTATAATACTGGTTTAAGGTTTGTTCTAGTTTTGGTGTTGTGGTGCTTTTAAAACTTTTTTTAATTAAAAAAAATTAAATTACTTAAAAGCCAGTAATTATTCCTAGAGGCCTACCTCAGGCTGAATTGAAAACATTGCTGCTTCTTTTTCTTCAATCCTGACTGGCAGCAAAATAAAAAATAATCTGAGAACATTAGGAGAGAATATTAACAACTAAATACTCCTCATTTCAAAGCATTAAATTTAGTCATTAAGGCAGATGCACACTCAAGAAACCTAATGCACAAGGAAAAGTTTTGCCATTAATTTGCAAAAATTAATCCCTACCTGACAATAATTCTGTGTAAACAGAGTACAGATTCTTTACATATTAAAAACCAGTTAAAATATGGTCAAACAGATCTAGCCATTTAAGATCCATGTTACTCATGAAAACAAACTAGTTGTAGTGTGGTAACTCTGTGTGCAGAAAAATAATTATTTTCCTTTAGTCTTTTAGTGTTTGGATAAGAGGCAGCTGAATAGCTGCAGAAAGAAACAAGTTTGATAAGAATTATTTGGACCAGCCAAAAAAAAATTGCTTTCTGCAGCTTGTGATAGCTGGTCAGAATAATCCCCAAAAATAGAGAAACTATGAAAACAGTAATAAAGGTAAAAAGAACCTAAATTCTTTTCTTGTTCTATTTGCCAGCACCCAAATAGGCACTTCTGAGACAGTATAATGTTATTCAGAATTTTAGACTGCTGTAATAGTGTCATTTAATATTTTACACTTTGTATCAAAGGGTGTGTCATGCAAAAAAAACCTCAAAGAAATTTCCTGCTGATATATATGTAAACAAATCGGCTTTGACCATTTTCAAGAAATTGCTGTTGAGAGAACACAAAGTTCCATAAAGACTATGCTGTCTCCCTAGGTGATTGCATTCTTTGTAAATATACAAGAAAATAATGTTTTGATTAAAATTTGTCTGCATTTAATTTTAAAAGCTTACATGAAAATTGCTGCTTTTTCAACATTTGGACAAATTTTTACTTTGTATTTTAGATCTGAGTGCAGTAAAGCCCTTGAGTCTTTATGGAAATATGATTTCAAGAATGTCACTGCTGAAATCTTTAAACTCCTCAGCCAAAAAAAAAAAAAGCATAATTATCTGCTGCTATGGCTTTATAAAAACATATGTGCTGTCAGACTGGTAACTCACTGATATCTGTTTCTGCAAAGGGAATCCCTATTGTAACATCTTTCTTCACCCAGGAAATTTTAAAATTCTGTGGAGCCAAGCACATTTGATAACATATTTGCACTGGAAGAAACTGTGTATGTATATGTGCGTGTGTGTGTAACAGATTGCCATTTGATCCAAACCACCAGTATGACCCAGCTAAATATGTGGTCTCATATGAGCAACAGTTGAAAACTTATCCCCCAGCATATATCTGACAGCAATTCAACAAGATATTGATTCAGTATGTTATGGTAGTTTCACTTTCCGTGAAGGTATCGCTCAATGACCTGAGTATAATCACATTAGCAAGACCACAAACTGCTTAAAGCAGAATGAATCATATTGACTTTATACCCAAGAGCTGTGATACAGAAGACTTCTTAGAAAGTAGTTAAATGTGAAAACTGAAAATTTAAACCTAGGAGGCTGATGTTCTGTTCTTGGTTCTTTCTTCAGTGTTGGTATGGAGTGTTTGGCCAGACACTAAACCTCCCTATGCTTTTCCTGCACCTTTCATTAGCAAGTTAGACTGAGGTTTCATTTTTTTCTCTTATTGTGTTTATGAAATACTTTGCAGCCCTAAAGAGGCAAAATTAGCATTACATGTGTAAAGTCAAAAAGTCACTATTGCATTTAAGGAATTATACCAATTTATTTCAATCAATAAAAGCCTTAGAGGGTAGCAATGTATTTCTTTTAGCTGAGATTATAGGTGGCCATTGAACCTTAGTATGTATTGTATAGGTGGCCTTTGAGCCATAGTAAAATCTATGTATTGTATAAGTGGCCTTGCCCCAATCCTAATTGTTTTAAATGGGCTGCAGCTGTGATGTCCTTAATTGGGTGGCAGCTGTGGCTAATGAAGATAACTGGGATAAAAGAGGGTGGGTTGGCTGGTTAGGGAGAGTCTTGGAGGAGTTCTGGCAAAGAAGCAGGAGCAATGCTGCTGTGAAGTGAGAAAACCACCCAGGAGGTATGGGACTCTACAAACAGGATAACAAAATGAGATCGTAGATATGGCAGAGCTTGCATGCTACTGTGGTTCTCATCTAGTTCGCTGAAATGATCAGTTCCTGCTTTTTGTCAAAAGCAGATTATAGACAAGGTAGCACCGGTTTAATCCAAATGGCTGATTTCTGTATTCCAAAACCTGAGATTTTCACATGGTGGTGGCAAAGACCTATGGACTTGTTGGCCTGTGTAGGCGGCTGTTTTGCCACACTACAATATTCACAGTATTTTGGCTTGAATACTATGCAGACGTGTAACACCAAAGTTACATCCAACAAGCCTACACTTTGCATTGACACTACAATGAAATTATTTTACTTACTTTAAGTAGTAATTGAAGTGCAAATATTTTTCTAGAGAGAGTAAGGTTTGTGTATGGTTCATTACACAATGAGAGTTTAACAGTAAAGCATCTTTGTTTCTGTCACTTAGGTCTCTGCACTTTGGCTGGTGCTAAGATTTCAAGCCTTTGGGATCCTCTTTGATGTAAGTGAAATACTTCTGAAATTACTCTCCTCCAAAAATTAGATAATTCACTGGTTTATGCAGTATTCTACTGCTTAAAGGAAATGTTATTATTTTTGTATTATCATTTCTGCTCCTGCTAATCTTTTAGCTGAAAATCTATGCTGCTAAAGCTGAATTTGTGGAAATCACTAGAACAAAGGCATTGGGTTGAGTGCTGAAGAAAGAATAAAGTTGAAGTTTTGCCTAAATTTCACATGGGATAAATATTTGAATACCTATCTCTCTGTTCCAAGAGAGTTCTCATAATGTTACAGACATCTAAAAATACGTATTTTCTTACTCTGGGTTTTCCTATTTTGCTGTTTTCCTCTCCTGCTTTTACTCTTGTTGGTATTGCATTAGCATGCTGTGGTTTAGCACTCTTATCACATCAGAGGTGGTGATACACTCCATTCCTGTTGCATGCAGCACAGAACTGACTTACTCCTGAAGGGGAAAAGAAGAAGAAAATAAAAAAAAAAGAGACTTGATAATTTATTAAATGTAATGTTAAAATGTAAAAGCATATCTACATTAGTAAGAGGAGAGGTTAAAACATACCTCAGAGATTAGATTGCTGTTTTTAAATGTGTGATATAGTGATTTCTTATGGCTGTAGTACTCTTGTCAACTACAAGCTCCACTTGCCCAAAGCAAACTTCTTTTATGTTGTACAAAAATTTATCAAGCAATATATTTATTAAATACAGCAATATATTTATATTACTAAAATGAGCAACCTCTTGATATAAAATATCCTTCACAGAGATTTAGAAAACTAAATTTACACCTTGAAGATTTTATGTAAGTTCTGTAATATTTTGGTTTTTTTGCTGGTCCTCAGCATTAGTGGGGTATTATTAAGTTAAGAAGAGGGACTGTATGGTGCTCTTCATTTCTCTTAAAGCTTTCAAAGCATATTCCACCTTAAAATCAAGTCTTGTTACAGTTTGAAGTGCCAGAGATCTGAGATTTGTGGCATTGTAGGTGAAAGACTCAATTTCAGTAGAAGAAAACATAATCTATCTTCCCTCTGTACTCTTGAGAACCTGTCCCAGCTGGATCTTGGCAGTGTTAAAGATATCCATCACTGCTAACTATGCTTGTCTGGAAGCAGCACACCAATCTGCCTGTTTTAGAAGCCCTGATTTAAACATTTCCATTTCACCACCACACATGAGTCTCCATACATGAAGTCACAAGCCTTCTCCCAGAGAAGCACTTTGTAATCTCGTTAGAAGCTGGTGGAGGGGGACATGGCTGTGTGCCTCTCCCTGAGCATCTCCAGAGGGCTGGCCTGAGCAGGTTCTGTCAGACACAAGGAATGCTGCTGTGAACTTCACAATTATTAGTCCAAAAAAATTACAGACTCTGCCTGTCACCCAAAATACAGCAATTTACTTCTGATGACTAATGTTCTGGTAGCAAACTGCACATAATCTATTTTGATTTACTGTGATTATGGCATGTCCTCTCCAATGGCTTTTTTCTCATTTTCAATGAGCTTAGACGTATGCTTCTCCCTAGACCCCTTAAGTACAGCCATGAGCTGGAGAGACATATGCATGTGATTAATCAGTGGATGATGAGAAATCAGTACCCTGCACTCATTATTTTATTGTGATTAAAGTTTCCTAGTTATTAATGATGCATGGCTATGAGATGTGTAGAAAATTCAACATCTGAATAACAATGGGCACAGGTGAGTGGGGATGAGGCTTTCTATGGGAAATTTTTGTTTAAGCCTTCCTTGCCCAGAAAATAAAAGCTGGGGCTATCACTTACAACAATAGAGGGCTGTGGGATTGGACTTCACCACAATGGCCAGTTCTGTCAGCTCAGCCAAAAATAACTTGGAGGAGTAAAAGAATTAAAATGTTAACTTACCCAGAGAAAGAAAAATAATCTGCTATTTCTACAAAAAGCCTTTCACTGTCTCTCTCTAGCTGCCTCAGCAGTACTCAGTAGGAAAAGAAAGAGGTTTTAGTTGTTATTAAAGACCATATGAAAATAAATGCAGAAGCATCCTCTGAAATATGAGGCTGATTGATTTTCTTTTGCTTACAAACATAGATGAATTGTACATTATTGCACAGCTTTTGAAGGGTTCAGTGGTGCTCTTTAGAAATTTTTAGTTATCTGACAAACACATGAGATACATAAAGAATTTTTTCTTCTGAAATGCTTAAAGCTGGAGATGAGGATTTAAGTGCTAAATCCTGAGGTGCCTCTTATGGAATAACATGTAATTATCAATGTGTTTTAATGTTACTATGTTACTACATTGGTAACATTTGAACAAGAACAAAAATATTGGTTCCTTTTCTTTTGTGAGATGCATATCACTTACCTGCAGCTTGTGTTTGTACATATACACTTGGAGGTATGGATGAATGGGACTTGGAAGCTGACATGAAGTGAGGAAGATATATGGCAAAAACCTGCAATTAGCAGTGTTGGTTCTTTTCATCTACTGCTTCTCTCCTGTAATAGAGATAAGTAGTGGTTGGGTGAAATAAATGGGTTGGTCAACCTGTTTCCAGAGAGACAGTAATAAGATTACTGGAATATAGCAAACGCTATTTCAAATGGTTGTTGCATTTTATTTCTAACAACTGTCTTACTGAAATAAATATATGATGGACTGTGACATTCCATCTGTGAATCTGTCTGTGTCCAGAGTGTTTCCCAGGACCTCTTTAAAAGAATACTTTCATATGTCAAGGGTTTCTTTGTCATTACATAGCTCTAGATTCTGGAAATATATTCATCAAATGGCTATGGGTCATGGCATCCCATCATTATTATCTAAGAGATGGTTTAGTGAAAATCTGCCTCATTTCTTTCCATCAAATCAAGTTATGAACAACAGCTAATGAAAACTAAGTTTTGAGAGAGGTCTCAAGAGTGTATAATTTTCTAATTAGATTGATGTCTAGATAAAATTAACACTGAGGTGGCCAAATATTTTAATGGAGATGAACAGGGGCTACATAACTCATGCACCAAACTTGGGAGCTTGCTTCTCTCTCTTCCTCTTTTACTGGAGCAGTGGAACCTCTTTAACCCACACTGATGACAGAAAGATTTGTAGGACCATATTATTGTGATCTAGAAATTATGGCAGACTGAAAACCTTCCAAGAAGACTGCTTTATAGAACAGAGCTGAACTGGAGGGACCAGGCCTGCAGGGCAGTGAGGGTAAAAGGGGAGCTTTGATAGCAATGGTTAACAACAAGTTAAGTAAGCATTTTTTTACTCTGCTTTTTGCCTAGTAAAAAAATAAGGTGCAGGCATAAAAGATGACACAGTACAGGATGTCACCTCCACAAAGCCCAGTTCTATCATGGCAGTGGATCCTCTGTGTTGCTGTAAATAATAACCTAGACCTGGCATGAGAAGCTTCTACAAACACACTGAGAGAAGCCACAAGGGTATTTTAATAATTCTGCACCCCCTGATTGGTGAGGTGGGCTATGCTGATCTCTCTCCCTGTGAATCAGGGTGTGCTGCAGTCCAATAGCTGTAGTTTTACTGGCTTTTTCAAAGTATTCTTCAAATCTGTACCTTCTTTCCAGGAAGACCTGAAATATCTGTTCAATTGTTGCATGCACAAATCACCAGGATATGTTACCTATGGAATCAGCTTCTGTACCATGGTGAATCTGGAGATAAAGAAGGCACAGAAACATTTTTCCACTGCTCTTAAGCACTATTTTTAGATATCTTCAGTGTTTTAAACTCTGCTGTTGGACCCACATCATACTTGAGCTATTCCTGTTCTTTAAAAAATCCTGCAGACTGGACAGTCTTGAAAGGTTTTAACCTGTTGGATGTGGCTGGCTTCCAGGAAATTATGGCAAGGCATGCTTTAGAGCATGAAAAAATATCTTCTGAGGAGGAAATAAATGCTTCAGGGGAAAGAGAGTGTCACTAGCCTGTAAAGGCATCATCACTCTTTCCCAGACTTTGTACGGGGCTCTGGAAAACAGGATATTGTATCTAGACTGCTGCACTCAGAATTGGCACAGTTTGCAGCAGGGTTTATGGTACCTGAGGCAAGGAAAGCTTCATTCAAACCAGGACACAGGTTTAAATGGTTCTTCTCAGGACTTTGATGTGGTAAATAAATGACAAATGTGCATCTTTATGAGCACAAGAGAGAAAAAAAGAGGAACTTAACAGCACTCCAACTTTATTGGCCTAAAGGCAAAAAAGCTGTTGGGAGGTGCTGCAGCTCAACAGCCTTTCAAAGTCATGATCATTACTTTAGTGACCACAGGTTAAAACTAGCACAATTCAGTGGTTTTGCTACAGCTGAGCATGTACTCATCTCTGACAATACCTTTCCCAAAAATTCTCACACCCTAAGGCAAATTATACATCCCAGCATTTTAATTATAGTAAAAAAAAAAAAAATTAATGGAGCATGCTACTCAGCACCTTTACTGTATTTTAACTTTAGCTCATGAGGTCTGCAGGTGGAAAAGGGATACAGTATTTTTTTCAGATATGTGTAAAAATCAAATGTTGGTTAAGTGTTTCAAATGGAAGACTAATTTACTTTTTTTAAAAGTCACTTTGATAATTATTTCCATTGAAGGTTTCACACTATTATTATATATTTTATAAAAATATTGGAATAGTTATCTAAGTGCTAACAAACCCCAAACTCCTATAAATGTAATTTCCCAATAATGCAAGGAATTTCTTTAGAAAATGAACAGTTTAAAATGAAATATAGATATTTTTTATTCTTAAAATAAGCCACTCACTAATCAGAATTTTCTCCTGATTTTATTTCCATTTTTTTAACAAACAAGTCGTGTAACCCAAAAAATCAATCTAGTCATAAAAAGTCTTGGACAAAAACACTATTATGTGCTTCAAATCCATAACTGCATCTCCAGCTGTCTGGGTTTTAAAGATACAAAATGAAATTTTTGCATATGCTGAAGAATGGGACTTGTACTTTTCCAATCACGGCAGGTAGGCAATGTTTCTGAGGGCAGATGGGCTGTCAGACATTTGCAGTTTACACTTTCTGGCTACAGTTGTACCTGTACATCTGTACAGAAATATAATGACAGATGCTTAATGCTCATAGGGAAAAAAAAAATCTTTTTAATTAAATAAATAAAAAAATTCTTAATTTGCATGCACAATGTTCCTGCAAAGACCTTCAGTTTATAAAACATTGTTGTTATTTTACAGTTAGTTCTTGATGATTCTCAAATCTATCTGGTGTTTTAGACTTGGTTCATTTCACCATTATTCAATCTGTTTCTTATGTGCTTCTTTCTAAAGGTACTTTGAAAATAGTTACAATAAATCCCAAAAGAATGGTAAATACTGAACTGGCATCTTGGTAGCAGACATATGTTTGAAATACACTGTAGACTGAAATAGAAGGCATCTTAATTGATATCTCCTTGGTTTTGATACTGCCAAAGAAAATACATTCTCACAGTGCAGTTAAAAAAAATCTTTTGGTGCTTGCAAACAGAAATGGGCTAAGGCAGAAGAATCTATTGCTAGAGGGTTGGACATTTGCTTCTATTTAAAAGGAAATCTAAAAATTACAAAGCTCTCTGTGGCAAAATGATTTAATAATGAATTAAGCTTGTGACTAATTAAAATATTTCAAAAAATTGTAAATTTAATTTGGAAGTCCTCTAAAAATTCAAATTTTTATAATTGAGGAATAATTTAATATCTAAAAACCTGATTTTATTCTTATTTTATTGTTCTTATATAGTCAATTTGTGTTTTTATATTAGACTTTATTTTAAATTAATTTACTTAATTACTCCCACTTTTTTGACTTTTGGAATCCTAATTAAGAAAAATTGCTCTGACATAAAGTTTATGCTATTTTTCTCTTTAGAGTGCCTTTTCTGTAAAGGTTTCATAGAAAGCTTTAAAACTTTGAACTAGAAAATTAGTTGAGTCCTCATCATACTTTATATAGACATCTGTTTTTATTATAGCAGTTTGGTTGCATTTCCCTGCAGTAATGAAACAGCTGTTACTGTAACCTGTAGTGAATGATCACCTTATTTTCTTGTTCCAAGCATTTCTTCTCTTGCTTGATGTTAAAATGGAGCAGTTTTGCACATTGATTCAAGATGTCAAAATTTATTACAATAGAGGAGATACATCAATGTAAAAGTCAAAATGTTGTTGAGAGCTTCCATTCAGATTTTTCAAGACATATTTTAAATGCAAAAAATAAAATTTAGAAGAACTGTGATTTAGAAACCATTGAAACCCAGAGGACCTCGTTCCTGGAGCAGTGTGAAGTATTTTAAGGGCTATGAACAGTGAAAGCCCAGCTGTGCTGGGGGGCTGGGATTTCTGTGGCACCCAGCTTTCCAAGGAGCTGGCTTATGATTCGTGGATGTCAAGCAGTCCAGCTGCTTCAGGAGCTGGGGCAATTGCAGAGAAGGTCTATAAGCTGTCATAAAACAGGTTTTCTCTTCTTTCCAAGGAGAAGATAGTGAAATGGATGCAGTCCTACAGCACATGTCATTCTTCTACCAACTCAGTATTTTTTCATGGGAAAACATTGTGTTCCTAGCCAGGTCTCGCAGGGATGTAGCTGTCTAAACTCTCTGTAACACACAGCAAACTTGTTTCTCTACTCACTGCAGTGTAAAGGTCACCTGTAACTCCTACATGCTCATGCTATGATTTAATGTTTACAGCTCATTAGTGTGGACCATCACTAAGACTGAAGGCCACACCATTGGCTATCCCATATCACAGCAAGACTAATTCTAAAATTAAAAAAGAAATCATTGTTTAAAACAAGTTTCCAAATTATTTTCTCCAGAGTAAAGTCATACTGTATTCCTCCAAATTAGAATATTTGCTGTGGGGCTTAGTGTAAATCTTTGGCTTGCAGAAATCATAGTAGCTCTGTGGTGCTCACTAAGAAATTATTTCTGATATGCAATGTAAAATATCTATATTTCAACTGAAATTTAACGACAAGCTTAAATACCTTGCTTTCAAACTGCAGTGAGTTCAACTATTTCCTTCTAGATGCAGATCAGTTAAAACTCTGGCTTTAGTTTTCAGTTCTTTAGGTGAGGAGTACACTACTATAAATCTGAAGATCTCATTTGGTTCTTGGTGTCAACTGAAAAATCAATTGTCACACAAATATTAACCAAAACTTCAGTTTCAATTTTTTTATTGTTAGGACTTAGTGTTAACCATTCCTAAATGTAGCTATTGTGGCTTCTAGCTCTTTTAAAAAATGTTTTTTATTAAAAGTCAGTATTAATATGTACCCAAAAGTCTAGTCTTTGTAGGCAAAAGGCACTCCTGGTTTTATCACTACGTTTTAAAATAACAAACTACCAATTATCAGCATGGCAAACAAAACTAATAAATAAATTGACCAAAAGCCTCACATAGCTGATTTCTTGGTGCCTTGATTCTTCAAAGCAAGAAAGTTCTTTAAGATTTGACTAGGATGACAGTTTCCCAAAACATGACATTTTTAGGAGAGAATAAATGGCAGCGTCTAAAAATCTGGAGGAGGAGGATAGAGTGACTTAATTAGAGAGAATGCCTATAAAAATAAGTTTTACTTTTAAATTATCTTTAATGAGAGGTTGAAAGAGCAGTGAAATCACAAAAGAATATCTACTCTTCATTGTTGTGACACTTCAGAGAAATGTATAACATACTTTCTTCCCAGCAGCCAGCCAATTCTCCAGGCAGTCGTACATAATGCAACAGAACTCAGCTATGACAAGAGGGTAGTAATATGATTTCATTCAAATGTAGTGAATGAGTCAGGTTAGGTCCCTATAAATAAAGATGGTCTTTAAAATGTCATATACATATGTAGGGACAGCCAAAACCTCTGTGCATATTATTTATAGCGCGTTACACCAGTACTGTGAAGCTGACCTCAACTTGTCTGGGGACCACCTTGTACTGGGCAGTGGACCAAAACATTGTGACATCCTGTGCCCTATCTAAATAGTTTTCAAACCTTCTGTGTTTGAAGATCTGCCTCTTTTCAGTCAGAGAGAGCTAACAGGCATTGCTGATTTATTTCAGATAACTTACTGCTATCATGAGCAATTTTCATGTCAAAGTTGAACTACTACCCTATGGTCTACTTACATTTAGTACTCTATAGTGTGCTAAAAAATCCTAAACAAACAAAAAGTTATTAAGTTGAGGGTTTTTTCCTATGAATGAATTCAACCCATATGATCTTTTTCAATTTAGCTTGTTTTCAAGGTTGACATTGAGGTAGCTGTCTTGGACTACAAGTGGGGGATCCAATCTAGAGCCAAAGACTCACAGAATGGTTGAAGTTGAGGAAAAAACTCTGGAGGTCATCTGGTCCAAAACATCTGCCCTGGCAGGAGCACTTAGACACAGCTGCCCAGGATTAAACCAGAGAGCTTTTAAATATCCCCAAGGAGGGAGACTCCGCAGGCCTGAGTGGCCTGTGCCCGTGCTTAGTCACTGTCACAGTACAAAAAAAGTGTTCGGAGGGAACCTTTTGTGCTCCAGTGTGTGCCCACTGCCTCTGGTCCCGCCACAGGCACCAGAGGAAAAAGCCTGGTTCTGTCCTCTGTACCCTCCCTTCAGACACAAAGATCCCCCCTGAGCCTCCTCCAGGCTGAACAGTCCTGGCTCTCTCAGCCTTCTCTCACAGAAGAGATGTTTCTGTCTCAGCCACCTCTGTGGCCCTTTTTGGACTTCACGAGATTCTTGTCATCCCATGTCTCCATCCAGCTGAGGTCACTCTGGACAGCAGCAGGACCCTCTGGCATTTCAACCACACTTACTAATTTTGTGTCATCAGCAAACTTGCCGAGGATACACTCTGCTGCAGAATGCTGATCATTAATGAAGGTGTTAAACAGGACTGGACCCAGTATTCACCCCTGGGGGGCACCAATTACCAGTGTAAACTAGACTTTGTGCCACTGATCCTCATTATGTGAGCCTGGCTGGTTTTTCAGTCCACCTCACCCTCTCCCCATCCTGTCCATTTTTCTTTATCATCCTGTAGTTTCCCAGATCCCCTTTCTTGCCCTTCTTGATGTTATGAGTGGTGCTTGCTTTCTGCCAGTCCTCAGGCACTACTAATCATGATTGTTTGAAGATTATTGACAGTGGCCTTGCAATGACATGTGCCTGCTCCTTCATTACCTGTGAGTATTCCATCAGAGTTCATTTGCTTAAGTATTTCCTATCCTGATCCTCTTCTACCATGGGTATACATTCCTTGCTTCAGGGTTTCCCCTGGACCTGGGATTCTAAAGACTGGCCTTACTAGCAAAGACTGAAGTGAAGAAAGCATTTGGTTCCTTAGCCTTTTCTTCTCCATACCCACACTTTTCCTAGTCTTCCTTTTGTCACCTACATACTTTTCGAAGCCCCTTTGTCTGCCTTTGACAGTCCTAGCCAAAATGAATTCCATTTGGGCTTTGGCTCATCTCATTCCTACATGCCCAGACAGAGTGTCTGCATTCCTCCCAAGTCCTGCATTCCTCACAAAACCTGTATTTATGTTGCTAAATAAAAAACATTGAGACAGACAAATAAACTTTTAGCTATCTATATTCCTTGTTGTCATGCTTCTACATACTGTCTAGTCACTAATGGTGACTAATTTTCTCTGAGACATGGTCTTGGCATGATTTGTGGATAAAGCATGAGCCCAGGACCCTCCCCAGTAGGCAGCATTTTCAAGACTACAGCAGATATTGAACTTTTACCCATATTTCCTTGTTTATTCAAAAAGCTTTTCTATCTCAAATGCACTCATATACCTTCCCAGCTTGCTCCTTGCCATGTAATGCACATTCCAATATCATGCAGTTAAAAAAAAACCCACAGTAGTAGGCTTCAACACTGCATTTGAATTAAAAAGAAACAAAACCCAACACATTAAACATAACATCGTTTGCGACTCAGAAACAGCACAGGATTAAGTACAGACATAGGTTCACATTCTAGGAGATGTGAATGTAGGAGGTCTGTGTCACTTGGCCTCGAATCTAAAAATAAATTCATATAGATGAACCATTCAAGAAATGCCTAATGGAGTTGACATCTTTCAAAGACTGGAATGGAATTAATTTGGATATTTGGAGATATTTTGGCATATTTTTCTAAAAAAGAGAGGCTGCCAATAGGAGAGTTGTATCAGGTAGAGTTTTCATTATATCGATTTGATTTTTTACCATGGCTGTCTTCTTGGAAGTTTGGAGTTGTAAAAATATTATCATGAATGTCTCCTTTCTTTTTCTTTCTGTGTTTCATGTAAAAGATACTTCTTCTTGCCTAAAGGAAAGGTCCCAGTCCTGAACTGACGGCATTAGATCAGAGGGTGGATCTCAATTCTACACACCCCATCTTCCTATTTTAACATCTAGTAGGTTCAAATCTCCATGTCCCCCACTAGCAACATCTAAGCCACTGCTTCTGATAGTGGGATGTGTCGAAAGCTCTGTGAAGACTGGGCACCAGCCGGCAATTTACATTGATGCACCCAACTGAGAAGTACATAGTGACAGACATTGCTGCCTGCCTGTTCTAGCAATCAACAGAGGGAAGGAAATGATGAGGTTATGTCAGCTCTGTCTTCCTTGTTTTTGGGGTCTCAGAATGCCAAACGTCTTTTCCCACTGGTCAAGCTGAACCTAGGAAACAGTGGAACAATACCAACTAGAAAAGGAAAAAATCTTTGAATATCTGGTCAAAAAAATTGTTTCCACTTTTTAAAGAAGAAATATAGCTGCCATTCATAAAAACAGTCCAAAGCCTCTGAGCTCTCAGTTTGACTCCTCACTGACACTGGATGAGCAGGTAACATAAGTTTCCAAAATTGTCTTTTTTGCCTCTCCAGTTGACTGGGAAAATTAATTCCTTTCTCTCTAATGAGAATTCTACTGAGGTAGTCTACAGTTCTTCCTGACTCCCCTAAATACTACTTTCACTGTGTGGTTAGAAACTGAATATGACTGTCATGAGCACATTCCAGCTGACATGAAATATGCCTTTCTACCTTCCTTCTGGTTCCAGTCACTGAAGAAAAGAGAACTTTGTACAGAAGTTCATCATGGTAAGTTACTTCCTCTTTGAGTTTAAGGTCTTCTTTTTGATCTCAAAGATCATGTAGACAATTACCAAACAGAACAGGATTTGAGCAGGCAAATTCTATTACCACACATAAAATGACAAGTTAAAGCTGGGGACAAGAGTTATTTATCAAAGAAGACAATGCCAAAGTGAGGGGGGAAGTGAGCGTCAAGTCTGTCTGTTCTGGTCAACAGCTCTCTTTTTCTAGACGCATTCTCCAATATTTGTGGCCTCACAAAATAATTTTTTTCCCCAGGCTTCTTATGATGGCTTTCTCTTTTCTACTAATTCCCAAATGAAATCTTATTTCAAGAGGCTTTCTCTTTCCAAAGAAGGAAGTATTAAAGTCTTTTAAAAGGTCGCTAATTTCTGCATTACTGTCATTGGTTTTATGGGGAAGGTGAAGAGACGCTGACATAAAGTGGAAAAATATTTGGTAGAAAGAAATACAACTGTAGATGACAAGGATTTTGTTAAGTCAGGAGGAGGAACATAAAAAAAAAATCAGAGACTGATAAAGTACTGGAGTAAATTAAGTCAGAGCTATTGTAGTTGGATTTCAATGCTGATAAATATATAGCAATACTATAGGGAAAAACTGAAGCTCTTTAGAAGAGTCTAAAATGAACAGCACGAGGAATGTTTTGAGACTCTCATTCCATTGCAAATATGTTAGTGAGGAGCTTGGTTCAAGACAGTAAGACAGGAATCAGACGAAGGATAACTTAAGTCATTAGAGATTGTAAGAACTGGGAAATTTTATTTTAAAAAGTTATTGCCATGACACAATTCATCGCTATATTTATTATTGCCATTATGTAATTCATTTATAGGTTTGTCTGGGATACTTTATGTAAGATTGGCCACCCCATCTTAAAGACAAAAAAGAATAATACAGAACAAAAAAGGAATCAGAACTGCATGATGAAATTTTCAAACATATCTCTATAAAAGCAGTTTATATCAAGAGAAAATCAAAGGCTTTTTTGCTTATCATAGAAGAGAGCTTGTTACGACATTAGATAACAGACTATAAAGAATTAAACAAACTGTTTGCAGCTTCTGTTCTCCTAGCTCTTTAAAATGTAAAACATGTAAAGAAACTGAAGTCTAAGCAATCTAAAATTCATGAAAGGTAATACTGTTCTACACAGTGCATTGCACACCTCTTTTGACATACAATGCCCTTAACATCCTCACAGGAAAAGGGAAGGAAAAGATGAGAGAAGAAAATAGGATATTTGAATTGCAAGGATTAATTGGATTTGAAAAACAGCTCCAGAGTAAGAAATAAATATTGTCCTTCAGTGATTACAGTGGTTTCTACTACTAGACTCACTTCTGTTTACCCGTATGTTTTCTTTTAATATTAATGTGAAGTATTGGACATAGTCATTATTGGAAATATATCTGTCATAATTTTGAAATGTCTATCTTTTATATCATTGATACCAGCACATAACTATTGGTACAGATGGCAAAAAAAAAAAAGATTAGAACTTGCTTTAACACTAATGATGGATCAAATCTTCTTGAATACAAATCCATCTGTTAGATGCATCTTAATGATTGGCATGCAGTGGATAGCTAAAAAAAAGAAGAAAAAATTGACACAATACTTTAATTTGATTATTTGGTAATATATTCTGCATTTTACCCCTTATTTTGTATTTTGCACATCAATTATATCTTGCCCTAAATGAGATGGTAGATACAGTGCGATGTCTTCGTACTACACACAGAACAATAATTGGTCTTGATTGTCAAAATATAAACAAGCGTAGTGAATTACTTTAGTTCTGCTTGGAGAACTGAGCATATCTGAATAATAATATTGACTTTGTCTCATGTATTGCGTGTTAAAAGCAAACCTGAACTTTATGTATTATGAATGCTATGATCAGATAAGGAATTTCCCTAGGTCCCTTAGCCATATCTGCAGATCCCATTGAGAGGGCAAGAAGAAAATACCTCAAAACTATTTTTCACTGCTTAATAAAACTGTGATCCAAATCTCCTCTTGTAGGTTTCCAGGGGATACAAAGCTGCCAAATCTTCTTACTTAAGTAAATGATCTTGAAATGGTGGGTCTGTAAATAATCAAAGGGATGCTATATTCTTGTCAGTCCTCAGTGAAACAAATGGAGCATTTTAATTACTACGCATAACATTTCTGTAACAGTAAATTCCCTCACCCCTGCCTACTCTGAGATTGTTTCAGACCAGTTAATATGAAAAATGAGATTTCCTACAGTACTTTATTTTAAAGAAATAAGGGACATCAATCCAATAAACCATTATGCTCAATTCCAGATGTGTATCATTTAAGGCACAATGGGATTTTGTAATGCAATTAAGGGATTTGATCATGAGGCCAGACAAACAAAACATTCAGTGGTAATAACTTGATAATGCCCTCCTCCCTTCAAGCCGTGTGAGATTACCTCCTTTAAAGAAGCCAGCTAAATAAGGTGGTATCCCAGGATAGCTATCCTAATAATGCATTGAGGAGAAGTTCCTAACCTTTCTTGGTTAGGAAGAAAGAAAATCTCTTCTGGAAATTTTTGGGGGTAAGTGGTGGTGTTTGCTCCAGAATCAGAAAGAAAAAAAAATAGAAAACTAAAAAAAGCCATCTATAGCTATGAAATATTATTTTGAAGAAACCTCAAAGGTATCACTTAGTGTTTCCATGTAAGAATTTGTTTCAATATTCATCCCGTTACCACAGGAAAAGAGCCTGTATCCTAGAATACACCAGATGATGGTAGTATACACAACAAAGTTTTCTGAGAGTCTGCTGTAATTTGGTTGTAAGTGAACTGACAAAATTTAATATTCACACAAAACCATATTTCTACCTAGTGGTTATAAAAATGACCAGTGTGTCATTGGGGCCAAATTCCATTTGAATTGCTCTGGCCATTAACTTTTTTGAAGTCATTTGAACTAACAGTATAGGTTAGGTAGCTGGGATTTGTTGTCTTTATTACCTCAACGATGTTGTCAATTATTACTTTGAAGAAGAAAGAGACCATAGCTGTTTTAAACTCCCATGGGCAGAAATAAAAGGCATTATTTATTGTAGGAGACACTAATGGCTTTTCATAGGTCAATTAATCTTTTTTTATGGAAGGATAACACTAAAGTCAAACTACTGACAAGACCTAAACACAATGTAATTCCTGAAGGCCATTCACAATGTTTCTTAAGAGTTGAAGAGACAGCCAACAAAGTAAAATACACTAAAATGTGTTGAGTGTCTGTAAAGTAAAAGCACTAAACATAACACATTATTTCTTATGGCAGAAATTGACCTATTGAAATGGATGACAAACAAAACAGAACATAAGATTAGGAGGCTAGAAAGAGAACTGAGTAAATCTCATTCCAGGATGAAGGCTTTGTCTTTATCCAGGAAGTACCTAGCAAGTTGTTTTTTTTCAGGAAATGTAAGGGTTCATCTGGATGGCTTTGCCCAGCTGCTTGCCATACTACTAGGAATATATAGATCAACGTGAAGGAATTGAGAAAGAAAAAGAAAAAAACATGAAAAGAGGTTTTGAAACAATTAACTGACAGAAAAAGTCAAAAGATTAGAGTTTTTTTAATCCAGGAAATGAAGCATTTAGGGAGGACACATAAGCAACTTCCAGTAAACAAGAGGTGGTAAAAAGAACAGTGATCAATTTATTCTCCTTGATCATGGGAACTGGACAAATAGAAATAGTATTTGATTCTAGTAGAGTAAATTTCAAATGAATTACTGTGGAACAATGTATTGGAGGTTTTCAGGATCAGCTAATGCAAACATGTACTGAGGATAGTAGTTATGAGTTTGTCCAATTAACAGGGTGAACAGATACTTTTAAACACCTTTTTATTTTGCAATTTTCAATGGTACTATGTGATAAAAAGTCCTATTAACACTATGTTATATGCAAGAACATACTGAAAAGCATGAAATTGAAATTTTAAAAACTCAAGCACCTGTACATTTCTGCAGGTACCACTCTCTTTAATGCAGCAAAGTGTCTGAGGTCTTGTTAATGTCTATCTTACTTAAACATTTAAGTGGAAAAATTTAACCACTTGCCTACTGATTTGTGTTATTTCAATGAAAATGAATTTTTCTTTCAACTGGTATTTCAAATAGTTATGGTCTTTTTGAGTTCATATTTTTCACCATTTCTTCAATTGTATTATTGAATATTTGGTTTTCAACCTTACTTAGAGGAATGAAAACTATATTATGTGATAATTGTATCCAAAACTCTTTAAAAGATTAATTTTCATAGTTGTATATTAAGGTAAATCCCACAACACTTTTAGTTTTCTTGAGAAGATTTGTAACCTTGTCTAACACAGAAATAATTTAGAAATTGTAAAAAAAGCTGTTTGATTAAGTGTATGATCATAGAATGGTTTGGGTTGAAAAGAACCTTAAAGATCATCTAGTAATCTTCTGACCTCATGTTGGTTGAGTTCACTTACTTTAAATATTTTATAAATATTTTTAATCATCTATAATTCTTATAGGCTGTTATGTCCCAAACATCCTAAAGGTATGTCCTCAGTTGTGTGAGCTGATTATATATTCTATGTTAATCTTCTCCTTTTAGAATCTTCGGCATAATACAGTGAATATTTTTGGTATTTATATTTCTGAATGGAAGTTTAAAGGAGAGGTAATGTTATGCTGAAAATGAATGTTTATTGCCTGGATGGGAAGACTTGAAAAACTGAGAACTGCAAGCTGGTCTATTACCTTTGGCAGAAATCTCAGTGTTTTTTATAAAATTTCTTATCTTAAATTCAGTGTTATGATGTTGTATTTTAATTAATACTTTTAAAAAGAGATTTTTCATTTCATAGTAACAATATTTTTATTTTGTACATTTATTTAGTGGATCAATTTTGATTTAATGTAGGCATATAGGCATTTGTGAACATATAGGCATCTGTGCTTGGGGATATTTAGAAGATACTAATGAAAGATAATTTTGATTTTGACACATACTTAAGTTTTCTATAATGTGATAAAACTGATTCTTCATACTTTGAAATACTCAGTCTGTTTATTATGGTGTAGCTGATAACCGACCTTACTAAATTTTGCATTTCCTAAAAACTAATGCATCTCTGCTGCAGGAGAAATTAATTGCTGTCAGAGGAATAATGCTGCATTTTCAGAGGAAACTGAGCTTTGCAGCTGAAAGTTCCTCCTATGACTGGGGTGGGAATGTGGAGGAAAACAAGGTCTCATAAATCACTGCACTCAGGTGGGGAGCATAGAGGCAGTGCAGACACAAATACTCAACTGATGGCGTCTCCACAGCAGAATCTCTCACTGAGTCACACCCAGAACTGCAATCAAATTTTAGTGGCTTTAGTTTTTCAAAACTACTTCCCTTTTTAAAACAGGGTTTGAAAATGCACATGCAGCTCGGGAAGATGTTTGTAGTCTCCTTGTATAATTCAACTGTAAAATGAGAGGGACGGTATGAAAGATGCAGAATATTTGGGGAAGGGAGCAAAGTTGCGTAATGAGCTCCCAAAGGAAAACCACACTCATTCATGCAGCAAGAGCTCAATTAGAAAATATTTGCATTAGGAAAATGCTTTCATACCTATCAGTGAACAGGAAGACGGGAGGAAATGCTAAAAATATGAAGCTAAATCTCACCTCCCAGAACTGATGCTCTTCCACCATGCACAACATCACATTTAGTACTAATGAAGTTCTTTCTCCATAGCATGAAAAATCTCTTTCAGTTTCTACATTTCCTTGTAGTTCTGCACCACAGAAAGCAGAGTAAAAATGAAGTTCTGTGTACAGGACCAGAAGGGATGATCTATTTTTTTTTTGTCAGTGACAGTTTACATATTTTTATTTGTTTTGTTTTTATTTGTTAATTTATTTTTACTTTGTCTTCACCTGCTAATTTTCAAGTTAACACAACTGCTCTGAGTCAATTTCAGTATTAAAATCAAGGTTTTTACAGGAATTTATCTGCCAAACTATGGATAGTTTAGAAATGGAACAGTATTCATATCAGCACAGGCAATTTGTAATTAGCTAGCAGTGATCCCTGAGTAGACCAACATTGTGAAAAGCAGTAATATATTCTTTAGTTAATAATTCTGCTCCATTTCCAGCATGAATTTAAATTTCCTTCACGGATTTGAGATAGGGGGAAAATAATTTAGGGAAAATAATTTAGATAAAGTGCGAAATTTTTGTATTTGTTTTTGTTTGGCCTGCTTCATTTTGAGAAATCACCGTGGTAAACTTATAAACGGCAGGTATTCTCCTGGGACTCTTGATTAAAACAGTCTGTCTTTGTTTCTCTAGCTCTTCAGCTTCTAATCCCAAAAAGAAGTGAAGGCAGGAGATAGATTGGAAAGCTACACAAGTCTTTTTCAGTTCAGCTCTGTGAGGACACCAGAGTCAGGTCTGTCCTTATTTTGTCTTCAGTTGCTGCACATCTGTTTTGACCTTTCTGATACAAAAAGAGATTTCTTTTGTGGTAAGCTTATGGCCACTGAAGTGGGTAAAAGAAAACTCTTTAAAAGGCAATGGACTGTTGCTATTTCAGACAGGTCCCAACCAGGATCTCTTTCTCTCTTCCTTTTGACAGTGCTTGCATTGTCTGTCATATCAATAAAGGCTGGCTGAAACAATCAGAACTGTTGCCAAGGAAAGCTGTTGCAAAACAATGTGAAGTCTCCACGAGGACAAACCTAAACAGGCTGCTTCCCAAAGTGGACTAAGCTGAACTGCACAAAGGAGCTCTTGTGAGACACAAGGTTTTCCATCCTCTTTAATTCCCAGCTATTGCCCTGCAGTCTGCCTGGATGGTTTGCCCTTGCAGCTTTCACTACCAAAGGGTTGAATCATCTCTATCTGACTGCCCTGCAAAATCTTTGTGGATTTATGAAAAGATATGTTTTGATTCCAGATAAATACACAAGCATTAATGACTTCTGCCCACCATTATTAAGCCGTCCTGAGAGTTTGAAGGTGAATTGCTAAAATAACTCCTTGAGATATCACTCAAATGTACTTGTACACTGAACAGTAGTTAATCAGGCATATTCTTTCAATGATTCTCATTTGTCCATTAGTTCCAAATTATTGTGGTGTATAGCGGGAGTCTCATACACTTGTTCCTCTTAGATTTTCTAAAAGGAAAGACTATAATATTTATGTGACAAACTTTTTTGCATTTCTGGATTCTTCAGGTAGAGAGGAAAGAAAAATAATTTTTAGTAACTACGTCTTTGAGGGCCAGCTGGCTGTCAATCACCTCAGCAGAAAAGGATCTGAGAGACTTGGTGGACAACACATTGAACATCACAGCAAAGGTTAAGGGTATCCTGAGCTGCCTAAGGAGAAATGTTTCTAACATTTTAGAAAGAAAGGTCAACCTTTCCTTCTGCACCACTGAGGCCACATCTGGAGTCCTGTGTCCAATTCTGCAATCCCCAGTACAGGAGAGATATGGAGCTCCTGGAGAGAGCCCAGTGAAGTGCCACAAAGATGATAAGAGTCTGAAACTTCCATGAAAAAAGGCAGAGAGAGCTGTGACTGCTATGTCTGGAGAACAGATAGTTCAGGAAAGATCCCGTAAATGTGTGCAAACCGGAGGGAAGGATGTAAAGAGGATGGAACCAGGCTCTTTTCAGAGGTGCACAGTGACAGGACCAGAGGCACAAACTGAGGCAGAAGAGGTTCCCTATGAAAATCAGAAAACACTTTCCCCTGTGAAGGTGACTGAGCATTGATAAAGATTGCTGAGAGACCAGTGGAGTCTCCCTCCTTGGAGATATTCAAAAGCTGTCTGGATCTGATCCCAGGCAACTATATCTAGGTGTACAGGCTTGGCACTAAGGGGTGTTACACCAGATGACCTCCAGCTTCCTTCCCACCCCATCCATTCTGTTGATCTGTTACATATATTAGAAATGTCACTTGCAAAGGAGTTATGAAGTTATACATAGCTCATGATGCAAAGCTTCATGTAGAGAAGGAGAAATTACTGTTTTTATTATCTTTTAAGTGTATATAAATATACATATGAGACTAGATACCTTGTGAAATTTTATTTGAACCAATAATATGATAAAACCCTTCTCTTTACTAAGTTTGTTAAAATTCCTGTCTGAAAAGTACAAGATAGATACCTAGAAAGAGAAAAATATTATTTTGATTATAGTTCACTTAGCTTTTAACAACTGACATGATTTGGGCTCAGCTTAGATTTAGAAGGTTCAGTTTTACTCTGAAACTCTATGGCCTGTCTATGCTCCACAGCATATGAAAACGATAACTTACCATATGGTAGAACTTTATTTTATAACTGTTGTTGACCTTTTTTTGAACTCCCAGTGTTTGCTGCAGGACAATCCCAGCACTCTTCACCACGAGAGCAAGTACTGCAAGTTGGACCTGCTTAGTGCGCTCTGGATGTTTCACCTTAGCGTGCATAAACTATTTACAGTGTGTTTATACAGAGATTATGGAAGCTCTGTGATACAGACCATTCACACATCATGAGCAGATTCCTGTGTGTTTCAACCCCAGCAATTCCTTGGTAGAAACACTCTCACTGAAATCGATGGGGTTCCTCTTGGTGTGATTAGGTGTGACTTGACATGAGGAAAGGCATAGGGGGCTGACCTTGTGGTTTTTTTTGTGCTGAAGCTAATTATTATTTCTACAGAATCTTTTGTTAGTTTTTATTTCTTTGGAATTGATAGGGGTCTCAGTACAACCACAACTGCAGTGTACTGAACAAGTACTATAAGTACAGCACAAGTACAGCAAAGGTAATTTTCTTCCTGATACTGCCCTTCTACTGCCCTCAGCACAGAGTGGCTCCTATTTATTTCAGTGGAAGACATTCTACCACTTTAACAGAAACAGAAAACTCTGGGGGATCAAAATCTTAACCGCTTTCACAGACATATATTGAACTTTGATGAAAGTTTTTACAATTAAAAAAAATCAATCAATCAATCAATCAATCAATCAATCACATAATTTCAATTCCCCTCTACATCAGCATCTTAAAAAAATATTTTACTTTCTTTCAAAATAAATTCTGAACAAAGCAGTAAACACTTTAGCTACGTCAGAACTATTTAATGTTGTGTCCTTCCATCTGAATATTTTCATCATTCATCTTTTTGCTGGGAAGTGATTACTATTGATACCTATCACTACAGAATGTAGTGATGCACTCCCAGTCTTCAGGGGGATTTGAGGAGCCACATGACCTGGAGGGGTTCCCACTTTAGAGCATGGTCATTTATCATTTTGCTGTCTTACACGGACAGAGATTTGCACATTATCCAATTTAAACATCCATTTAGAAGCAATCTAGTTTTTATTCCTTGCTAACATCAGCACAGAGACTGTGGTGAACTCCAGTAAGATGGCTGAAGCTAAGAAGGGGTATTTAACAGGAGAGAAACAAAAATGTAACTAGATGTCATTGCAGAAATGATTGCAGCAAATTTTGAACACAAATTTACTGCTTTTTGTTGCCATGACACAAAGCTTTATTGTAATGAGTTATGGATGTCAATATTGCCTTTTAATGAAGTTTTGGGAATTAAAAAATTAAGAAAGGCTATGCATTAGTTTGTCATTTTAAATTGCCAATAGATATAAAATTTGGCAAACAAATGTATTGTAAAATGAAGTCATATTAGAACAAAATTCCACATTGCAATTCTAACCAATGTTGTTTCACCATAAAATGAGAAATAATGCTGCCCTTCAATATTAAACTAACATTTTGTCACTTTGTGTAAGTAAGTTTTGATGTTAAAGTAATATACATTGTCCTCATAGAGGAAAAATGAAATATTGTCATGGGCATACTTAGATTATTGCAGGAATGGAGCTAGAATGACAAATATGTTGTACCTTACACTCTTGAAAGGATGTGCTTTATTCTGAAATAACTTTTTGGTGGCTGCTCTAGACATATTAAGTATAAAAGTGGCTTTTGTATCAATTTAGAACTTGTTTCTGTCAGGTGTTTAGGGGAATGGTGGGGTTTGGATTTTAGTTGTTCTCTTGCCATATAATATGCTGATTAAATGACCAGGAAAGTAATTTGAAAAAAAGATGAAAAGACACTTTTAGGAGTCATTTAGGAATCTTGGCATCCTGACCTCAACAGGTCTAGACAGCACAATTTTAGATTTAAGTCCATAAGTTGAATTCTCCATGGACCCAAAAATCAGACTTCACAGAACTTCTTGTAATTATTTTTTAATGCAAATGTATTTTAGGAGTTTTTTCAGCTAATGCTGTTCTTTTTATTAAATTCTACCTTTTAAAATTGACACTCTTCCATTCCTGCAGTTACTGGAAAGGCCCTTCAGATTTATTTTATTTCTTCAGTTTAGTCTGTTTGCAGTTTCTGAAGTTCTCCTTAGAGAAACCTGAAACTTTCAGAAAGTTTCTGTTTCATTGAGGCACGCCTGCAATAACTTACATTCCTGTTCAAACACACACCGTGAGGGACTGCATTTATTAATCACATCGATTTTGAAGGCACTAATCCCAACACACAAAGCCCAGAATAAGTGCAATTCTCTGCAGGACTGTGGCCACTGCAGCCTTCCATAGTGATTTTCAATTCATCAGAGCTCGGTATTTTCCTTTTGACAAATATACCACTTTTGATAGCACTTCGGTAGCTGGATAGGTTGAGCCTTCTAAGAGACATACCTAAAAAAAGCTTTTATTTGTTTATGAGAAATTCATACCAGTGTTGCTTATTGAGAAAATGTAAACTGGTATATGCCATCCCGTCTTCCACAAGTATTTCTGGTCAAAGGTAAAAAATAGAAGAGAGAAATTGATGTGTCCACACAAGAAAGAGTAGTGTAATAAATAGGCATATTAATGGAGCAGCTCTGAATTCCTCTTGCTCTTTTCTGAAATATCTGTAGGTAAGACCTGAAGAGTGATCATCTCAGGTCTCAGCTGGAAAGAGTGTTTAGATATCAAACAATAGACACTGCGGTGAAGATTTTTTTTACTTGGTCATTAGTGTTGAATGAGATGATGGAAATTGGGTACTGAAAATTAAGGAAGTTAGGCCCTTTGTGAGGATTTTATGTTCCTAATTGCAGGCATTCAGATGCAAAAATATCTTAAATGGGTGCCTCATTTGCCCAGTCTGTATGTGTAGATACAGCTGGTTCTACATGAAAAGTGATCAAAAATTTGTTTTAAACATGAAAAATACTGCTAAGTGTGACATAATTGGTAGATCCATTTATTAGTGTCTAAGACATTAAAACAATAAAACACATAAAAAATACATATAAGTATATACTGCTTTCTTTTAAAATTTATGCTTTTAAATAACACATTAAGTTAACAAAAATAGAAGAACTTGGCAAATTTTGGTATTTTACAAAAGTTGCTCTTCATAAAGTTTGGGAGTTTTGACAAACTGAAGGTTGGTTTTGTGGGGAGTTTTCTGGTTTGTTTGGTTTTTTTTAAATATGCAGTCATAAATGGGGTAAAAATTGACACTTACATAGAGCAAGACTAGAGCAGCTTCACCTTAAGGGGATACTAGAGTTTCCACAGTGGTGTGAATTGTATATGTTAATGACATTTTTTAGACAGGGTTATACATTAAGTAATAGTGAACTCTATCTTTTCAGAGTTAAGTGGAATTTAATCACACAACCTTTGGATTTTGTGGGAGTTGAGCAATTAAATTGTATGAAGCTCTGAAAATTTAGGGTTAAAAGGGTCTGGCAAACATAAAAATAAGGAAATTCATAATGATGGGTGACCCCAAAAGACTTGGAATTTAGGTAAGCTGTGGACAAGTGTCTAAAAGTTCAGATGTTTATCTATCCTCTGGGGCCTCCAGAGTTGGGCTGCAAAGGCTTTCAGGAGGATGATTACTTTTAAAATTTCTAGCTCTTCTGCTTCTGGTCATAACTGAGTATAGACCCTAAATAGGCTTTGTTTCTTAGTACATTCTTTTTATTTGCTTCAGGAAAAGTGATTTGAAGGGAAAGTATTTTACAGTAGTGGTCATCTTTTCTAATTTAATCAACACTTCTTAGTTAAAATTGCACAAAATAGAGCTTAAGATATAATCTAAAGTCATTAATAAATCCAAAGAAAGTGAAAAATAGTATAATATTAATACCTTGTGTTCTGTCTTGCCAAAAGGCAGACTTCAGGGTATTGTGCTGAACAGGGACATTGGTTGAGTTCTTTAAGGACTAACTTGAGATAAATAATTTTAAATATTTCATTTATTGACCTGAACACAGTGGGTAGAAGTTTTATAGTGAAAATTATTCATGTCACAGAGCTGGCATTACTGGTATGGTGAAGAAAGAAAGAAGAACATTTTGCTATGATATAAAATAATAAATTGAGACAGAAGATGTATCCACAAATCTAATGTGCTTTTTAACTAAAAGACAAAGCAGGAACAAGTGAAAATTAGCATATGGATAAATATAAGAAGGAAATGGGGAAAATGTCCCTAAGCATCAGAAAAAGGTTGTGTAACAATCTTTCTTCAGGAGCAGGGGAGGCAAGAAATATAAATGCTTTCAAGATAGAGCCAGAATCAATTTTACAGGGAATTATCAACTGCAATTACTTGTCATTGCAAACAGGAATAAATGATCCAGAAAATAGAGTAACTTTCAATTTTTTTTAAAATTCCTGTTAATTCATATAACACTCACATATGTTTTAATATTTGAAAACTGTTGTTTGTTTGGATATAGTGGAGCATTAAAAGTAGACAATTAGACAAATAATTAAACACACTGACCCTGTCTCCCTGATGTTTGTCTTAACAAGGAAAGAAAATGTTGCTGACATTTGCTGTAATGTGTCACTGCACTGAAAATTCATTAATAATGAAATAATATAGAAATATAATCTCCCTCAGCCTACATATCCTCTGCTTTTCTCATTTGACAATTGCTAAAATTTTTCAGACGTCTTTTGGGATTTGATTTGCCTCCTCAGAGCTCCAGCCCTAAGAAATACAGAACATATGAGACATAATCTAGGATAGCATTTTAATTCAATTTTCAA
Organism: Melospiza melodia melodia; assembly: GCF_035770615.1. Taxonomy (NCBI): domain Eukaryota; kingdom Metazoa; phylum Chordata; class Aves; order Passeriformes; family Passerellidae; genus Melospiza; species Melospiza melodia. The sequence goes on from NC_086194.1 coordinate 147,128,904, forward strand.
AATATTAATTTATCCCCAGAAACCACACTGAGTCTGGAACAAAGCTTTTGCATTAGGCCTATACATTTCCCTGGCATGGGGAAATTCAAGTTGTGATCTTTTTTTTTTTTGAATTTTTCTCCCCCTAGATAGATATATTTTCCAGAACTGACTTCTCAACATAGGATCTGAGGATTGGCATGAAAGACAGTTCAAAGCATTGTCAGTTTCTGGTAGGACAACTATTCTTTAGGTGAATATTTGTGTCTGTTATTTGATGCTAAATTTTCTCTCTTTGCTATCTGAAAAAACTATTTTTTAAAGGCATGCTAATCAAACATGATGTTATTTATAGTGTTGCTACCTGTTTGAAGAAAAACATAAGGAGCCAACAGTTATGAAAAGCACTAAAATTCTTCCTGTGTTAATTAGCACTATCAGTAAAAAGAAGATACAGTAGGGAAAACAGTAGAGAATTCATTTATTTTCAATTTTTACTGCTTTGAATCAGCAACATCCACCAAGAAAACACTGATTTGCGATAAAAGGTGGAACAGTCTCTTTTTTCCTGCACATGTTACTTTGCCTTGGATAAAAATGCACAGCTTCACAACACTCTCTGAATTTGATACACTAGGGCTCTTTCAAAGGAAAAATGATACATATTGTCTGTGGATGTTATAACCTTATGGTATCAAAGATTACTGTAATTCTTAAGGCAGATTCAGATAATTATACCCATCTTTATTTGTTTATGGTATCATTTTGATAAATTCATCACTCCTCATGTTCTTAGATGGGAAGCAGGATGTCTTTGTGGCAGGAGCAAATTGTACCTGTACAGATGCTGGGTTCTTGAAAATAACACTTTAAAAATAGCATCTCTTTCTTTCATTTATTTTGGATTTTGTGCATTGCCTCAACAATGTTTAGGTGGTCTCAAATGTCAAGGTTTCTTAGATTTTGACCTTAAGTGTCTGCATTACTAGAGACAATTTTGGTTGAGATAATGATAGTGTATTTTAGAGAAGGTGAGATAAAGCCTGAGGTAAGAAAAATTAATCTAATAGAATATTGCTTATTTATATTTATCTTGCGCTTCATGGAATTATCTTTCAGTGAGTTGGAATAGTATGCAGAATGGAAAATAAGATAGAAAAAGTGCTATTGAAGAAGAAAATTTATATTTAAAAAGACAAATTGAAATATTTTCCTGATTATTTGCAGAATATAGTTTTTTTACATAGCTCAAGAATGATCATTTATGTTAAAATATAACTGAGTATTATGTGACAGACACTTTGCTGATACACATGACATTACCTAAATTTTGACTGCACCCCTCTCCACAACAAGAAATATATGTGGTTAAGTTCAAAGCTTTAATTTTTTTTTTTTTATGAGAACTACAGAGTGATATTTGTTTAACATTTTAATTGATTCATAAAAGTAGTTATTCATGTACAGATGAACACTGAAAATAGTAAATATTCATTAGAGACAAAATAGTATATAAGTTCTAATGCAAAATTTCTGATAGAAAGCAAATGTTACTTTATCACAAATTAATGATAAATATATTTTTTTTAAATAATGCAGCTTAGTTTAGAGTCACTAAGACCAAGAACTGGTACCTCGAATAAGAATTTCATTTATAGGCTAAATGCCAAAAAATATTCTGTTTGGAGAAATACTTTGATTAAATTATTTTTTTCAATCTTAATTTTTTATTGCTCCTATTGCTATTAGTGTAATTGTTGATAGTCCCCCTATTAATTTTTAACTAATTTGGAAGAAATACCAATATTTTTTATCTGAGTTAGGAATGGGTGAACCACCATGCAGATTTGAATATTTGTTTAAAATTAGAGCTGGTTTTGTTTTTCAGCAACAAATGGTACAATCTCAGTAAAATGTACATGGGTCTCCTTTTACTCCTTTTCTCTCTGTATATGGCTTTGTCTGTATGACACAGTTGGTAGGAAGATGGAATATTCTAAGGTTATCTGAAAAGTTTAATACTTGCTGATACTGAGCAGGTACCAGAAAACTCAAAAGAAAAACCATCTTGCCTTCATCAGTGTTTTAAGGGTCACTTTTAAACAAGATGAGCCTTACAAATACAAACTCTTTACCTCTTTTTGCATTTCAATTGTGAATAACCTGTCCATGAGACTATGGAATGTAGTTTTGGTAACTGACAGAACCCAAGTGAATAGAGTTCACTTTTGAGGCTGTCAGAAAAATGTCTTCTCCATATGGGCTTTACATTATGGAAGATGAGAATGTAGAATCCCTTGGCAATCTTTTGTTGCATTTTTGCCAGATATACAATACTTACATTAAATTGATGTTTATATTTTTGTACAGGAAGATTCCTTCCTTGGTATCACAGCACACTCTCTCAGACAACAACCAGGAAAGTTTTAAACATGTGGTTAAATTAATGCATTTTTGCTTACTCACAATGAATTAGTGTCATAACTTGCTGGCTACAATATTGCCTCTTAACCTGGAGTAATTACAACTTTGTGGCCTTAAGCATTTTATATACAGCTTTAGTGGTTCTACAAAATATTTCAATTTTACAAGAAAAAGAAGCAACAAACCCAAAATTGCACTTGGACATACCAAGAAAAAGGTTTTTTGTTTCTGTGCTAATGACAATCTTATGTATCAGAAAGTTGCATAAAATTAATCTCAAGATGATACAATATAATATTTCATTCTGGCTACTCCCTTACAACCTAAAACAGAATGGATTGGAAGATAAACATTTTCTGCCCCCCAAGGATATTTGTATTTTTAGTTTTTTCTGCATTCAACACCTGAATTAAAATTCTTTCAATGGTTAGTGAAAAAAATATGAATTTACACAGAATATAAACTTTTTCATGAAATGCACAATTTTTGTTATCTCTTTAATTGTTCTTGGAAAAACAATGTAATCTGGACTTCAGACAAGATTCTATCAAATACTATCAAAAGTGATGCAATTTAACAAAATATTTCAGTTTTGGCAAAACATCATATTTTAGGAAAACACATTTTGACATGTTCACCCACCAACTTTACTGGTGAAAAACATCTGTTTAAAAATGATTTCTGGAAATATTATATCCTTTCAAAGGGCTTGAGATTCTTTTTCAGTTTTCTGTGCACTGCATTTCCATTTGCAGCTAATATGATATAGAAATAAATAGGCTACAAAGAAGGCCCTTTTTGTGGTATATCAGTCTTGGAGCAGGAAGTGCTGGAATTATTGTGAGATAGACAATTCTCAAGATTTCAAGCTTGATTTGCAAGCCCAAGGGGGAAACTCATTGTTTAGATACACCATTTAAGGTTTGCCCAAAGCCAGCCTTGGGTCACTTAAGAGTTCAGGAGAAAACTTCTGTTACATGAGCAATTATTGTTGTACTTCTGCAATCTTATCTTCCACACAGAGACTTAACTAGAGTGCTCAAAGATTAAAAATAAAAAGAATTGTAATAACATTTTTACCGTGACTGTACACAGTCTCTACCCTAGAATTAAAGTACCCATTTGAAAGACCCTACAGAACAGAAAGGGGCTAAGACTTGCTGCCATATGGTAGATAAAGAAAATCAGTCATTACAAAAGCCTAGCTGTTAATTTGCTTTCAGAAGTATCTGTACAACGCCTGATATAACCTGCTATTTATGCAGATACTGCTTTTTTTAATGTAGCATACTTTAGGGCAGCCTGGCTGACCCTTTAAGGCAGAAAGTAGGCATCAGTGAAATACACTTTCTTTATCTTTTGGGAAATGTGAAGGGGTGATTAGGAAATACCTCTGGAATGGCTTATATTTTGATCAGGTGCATTTGCAGACACATCTCTTATCCTTCCCCAAAATTACAGAAGGATTTACAAGTCTTACTGTGAAAGTGGTGTCAAAGACATCTCTAAGTCAGGAAAGACATTCTTCAGAGCTTCAATCCATATGTTGAGAGCTTTCTTGGCAGGCAGCTCTCATCACAACAAGGTGTTCAAAGAGAGGGATTTGCTCTGAACTGGCAAGTTGCAATGATGCTTCACAGGCATCATATGAATGTATTTAAGACTGTTGGGATTTAAACGAAACTGCATTGCATTTCTATGTGACTGGCCAATTTAGGGAATATGCTGTTTTTGAAATACAACTATATAAATGTCCACAGAGGAGACTTTTGTACACTACAGTGAATATAATAAGTTTTTGAATGAACTCAAGCTTACTAAAGAATAGTTTATTTTAACCTTCCTGCTTGCTTTGTTATTTCACCATGATGTCATGGTGTTCATAGATAGAACATGCATATTTTTCTGCTCTTACTGCTACTGGTATATCATATAGAAGTGTGAGAACTGGAACTGGATTATTCAGAGCATATCTTCAACTCTGCTCTTTCTTGTGTTGGGTATAGGAGGGGAAATGTCTATGGGATTTATAGTGGGAACTGTCACAGTGATCCACATCATCATAGAATGAACCAAAATGCAGGAAATCTATTGTCTGATCTTGATCAGCTTTGGAAAGAGGTGGAAAAAACCCAGTTTGATCTGGGTAAAACTTCCTCCTTGTGGTTTCAGCAGCTGATTTAGTCCTAAACCCTCACAGACCTCCATCCTACAAGAAGTACTGAGATGAAAAAGTAAAGGATACTCTAAAGTCATAAAAGTCAAGGATACTTCAATGTCATGCTGGGTAGGAGTCAGGATGAATAATGTATGTCCTCAAGGAGTCAGAATTATCTAGATTTAATATGACCCTTGGGTTATTGCAGCCCAGGACAAAATGAAGAGCACATGGCACTTCCATTCCCAGCACAGGGGTTGAGGGTATTTGCACTGTTGGCAAGGAAATGGGTTTGGCTTGCCAGCAGGAAACAGATCGAAATTTGGATGAGAGCTGCAAAAAAGTGTCATTAATTGGAGGTGAACAGAAGTAACAGATGCCTTGAATTATTGCATTATCCCCCCAGACCTTTCAAGACAAATTTGCATAATTCAGGACCACTGTATTTCACCACCCACAGCTATTGCATATGTTCAAAAGATTTTGCTTCAGCTTTTAAGATTAGTCCCTGAGACATAATTTTTTTATGAACTGTATACATGGTGAATTTTACTGACGTATTTCATCCCACTGAATCTGGGGCTGTTTTTCACTTGTCTAATATTTAGCAGGAATCATTTTGTCTTAATTTTAGTGAACTAGAGGTATAAGGAAAAAAATTATGTTGGGAGAGTGCCAGCTAACAACAGTTTTATTTGCAGATCCGTCTTTATATTGATTTCTTAAATTAGCCATATACACTGAAGTTCTGCAGAGATGGGGTTGGATTCATAGAAACTTTTGAAACCTTAAGATAATATAATTTGAAGATTTTTAGAATCCTTCTGAATTCTGACGGAATTATTTTCTGGAAGTTTTAGAAATGCTTTTGATATTTTAACACCTAAATCTGTATAAAACAGCTTATTGATTATCTGTAGACTAAAGAAGTAGTTTTGACAGGAATGTTAACAAGGTTTTATGTAATTAATTTTAATTGTCAGTACAAATCACTTTTTAATAGAGCTTTTCAGTTACACTTACATGTTGCCATTGAATTTATTAAGGTTGTATTTGGACTAACATTTTTTTAGGTGGAACAGACCAGAATTTATTCTTTACAAATGAAAATCATGGAGGTAGTCCAATTATTCAAAGGTACATTTTCATATAATTTACACAGTAAGATTTCTTATCTTGCCCCTCTCAAAACAGACCTTTCCCCTCTGTTGGCATGTCATGACAAAATGTTCATCAAAGCAAAAATGTCTTACAGTAAAATACCATGTCTTGTTCCAATGAACCAAAACCCAAATCTCTGTACAGAGGAGAGGCTGTGTCTCTTTACTTTAGCCTAATTATTGATGGAAAAGTCTTGGGAAGGATGAGTTTATCAGAACATAGTTAGAATGTTGTTTTTTTTTTTTTAATTTAAAAAAGCTCTGCTATTGAATCCAAAACACATTGAATAATGTATCAGTTTAAAAGAATTTCAACATTGGTAGATCTTTAATCCAACTTTTTTTTTTCTGGAAAGATAAAAGTTTTAAAATGCTAATTTATATACAAAGGCACTGCCTGCAAATGTGTCTTACAGGCTTTGTTTTATGCAAGTGCAAACCAAAACCATATTTCACAGTCTGGAAGTTTATCATGAAAGGCTTAATATTTTGTCCATCTGTGAAGGAAAACTCTGCAAAGAGGATAGTCTCCAAATTCCAAAATTCCTTACCTTTTCCTTCAACATACTGGAACTTCTTAACTTTTTAGTAAATCTCTTATTAGCAATGTAGAAAAAAATTAAAGACTTGTATCTCTCTGTAGAGAATAATTGATCAGATGGGTAGAAATTGGCATGAAGAAAAAGAGTGTTGTTCAAAGCCCACAGCTGCTCTGTTGCTAAAGAGCACTGACACATTTTTCTCTAATTTCCCCCCAAAAAGTGTACAGCCAACATATATGGATACAGTTCTCCCATACATGCTGTAATTATGTGGTGCTAAGATATGCACTGTAATTATACTGCTATGGTAAATCCCTCTCTTGTGCATAACATACAAGGAGGGTTTTCTATAGCTTTTTGAATTTCTTTGCTGATTAACCAATTAGAATTTATTTTTCCTTTGAGAACTGCAGTATACATATATTTTTAAGATTATATGTATTCTGCACTGACAGGTAAATTCCAGTTAACAGTTTTTCATATCACTGAGAAAATTGTAAAACTTATGCTGCTTTGCTATTCTGCTACTTTTCCTGTAAAATTCCTTGATGTGTTGCATTGTGGGTCATGGCTCTTTTCCATAGCTCCCTGTCTCCATTCAGCATTTTCTTTTAATAGTTTTAATCTTAGTTTAGGGGTTTTGTATTTATTTTTGGTCCAAGTAGTCTGTTTACTTCAAGGGGAGAAGTAGAATCCTGTTTTCAGATTTAAAAATGAAAAGAAACCTATAGGTCCATTGGAAGTCTAAAGTCACACAAATTGTGTTACAAAGGACTTTCTCCCAGTTGGAGAATTTTTTTCCTGCATTTTTAGTTTTCAAAACACCTGTAAACTGACTTTTTGGTACTACTACCAGATATAGTATCTGTCTATCAACCACTATTTGCTTTTGTTAATTAAAAGCAGATGGCAAGTGCTTAAAAAAAAAAAAAAGGATGAGTATGTGTCTGTTGATGAAGTGGAAAGGAAAAAATTCCATCTTGAACAAGTTACATCAAATGGACATAAATTCATTGGCTAGAGCTTTTTGGAAAATACTCAGTTCTATTTATTAAGAGTTAATGAAATTGCTGTGTCCACAGGGCATTCAACTTTGTATAAAACAGGGAAAAAATAAAAAGTTGTTTGTGGTTGAAAATGAAAAAGTCAACTGAAAAACATTTTTGTCATGGGTTAGCCCTGAATTGATCTCTGTAAGATGAATTAGATCCTGCTAAGACTTAGCAGAGTCTACCTGTGCCAGGTCAGGCCTCCTGCTCAGGTAAGACCCATCACATCCTCTGTTTGCTCTGCAGCCTGCAGAGTCCCGGTCTGGGGCTTTTGGCTGATAATCTCTGATCTTTCAGATATTTGGGAATTTTCTGCAACAGTTTTCAGGTGACATTGGACACGATAACAATAAGATACTTGGATTGCAACCTTCTTCACTGCTATTCCAAACTCTGGATCTGGTGAGCCAATTCCCTTAACTACAGTGGCAGTGCCTCTACAAACAAGCATGCAGGTTCCTCATTGCATTGTGAAATGACACATTTTCATATGAAAAGAACACTCTTCCAGCAGCCAGACTAGGAATCAGAATCATCCCTGCTCAAAGACGGACTCTGCATCAGCATCCAAAGCAATGCAAAATGACTTTGCTCAAACTAGATTTTTAATCATGCAGATCAAATAAAATCTCAATTTCCAGATCACGCTTGCCTCTTTTCTGCTTGGCTCTGAGCTTGAAATGCCTTTGGAAATTCTGGTTTTCAGCTGGCATCAGAGCTGACTCATCCACACCTTAAAGTCTACACTCCAGAGTTTCTTCAAGCTTTGAAGTTAAAAGTATTTCAGGCTGTTTGTATGAAGATTCATAATTACCTAAAACCTTTAGTTGCTTCTCTTACTTCAATGCAAGCTCTAAAAACATGATAATTGCTCTTATGCAAATTTCACTGTGTGAGCAATATCAGCTTAGTTTTTAAAAATTGTTTTCAAGAGGGGATTTTCTTTTTTTTTTTTTTTTTTGGTACTGTACTCCTTTGTTATCCTGGTTTAAAAATACAAGTTTACAACAATAATCTATTCTGTAGGAAGCCAGAAAACTTTTCTAGGAATGTCATTGTCATATAATACCTTTCTAAAATGTAAGTATGTTAATATAAGCTGGAAAAGATTGTGAAGATTAAGGAACAGGATAAAATTTCAGGAATGAGAGGAAGGTAGGAAGAACATTCTCTTTGCCACATCTTATTTCATATTATTCCTGAGTTCATTTTCCTTGTTAGAAAATGTTCTGGTATGGTTTAAAATGCCTTAAACAGATGAGGATGTAAATTTTAAATATGACTGGTGAGCCAGGAACATTGTAACTTCTTTTATCTTCTGCCTAATGCAGAAAATGAACATGAAGATATACAAGAAAAAATACAGAAAATGCTCTCCATTGAGAAGAGTACCTCCTACTGGAAGTGTCAGCCACCTAGAAAAATTCAGGTATTTAATTTATATAAATTGTTGTCCCTACAGTAGTTCTTACAGGGCAGAAGATAAAACAAATGAAAACAATCCATCAGTTTATCTTTCTCTAGGCAGTTACTGTGAGCACACAGGAAATGCAAATGATCCTACCTGCTGCCCGGCTTGCTAATTCCAATTCAAACGAGCCAAGTATCCATTTTGTTTCTCTTGGGCACATTCACACAAGCACAGCACAAATACACAAATATGTACTTTATTTGCCTGTTAGTTGTACTTTTTAGAGAAATAAGTTATCCAGATAGAAAATTTTATCCTTTTCTCTCAGTGTGGGAAAACTCAAAAAACCCTTGAGGAAAACACTTTTGAAACACTGGCAGCCAGGGATATAAGCCAGAATAGTCAGCTGGGCTTTATTTTTCTTTGAAGGGTGCAAAGATGTGTACAGACTGCTGCACTGCCTCTTCTCATGCAGGCCCTGGGTCCCACAGAGGGCTCAGCAGTGTCTGAATTGTCTTGCTGACCCTTAGCCCCAGTAATGCTGTGACTACAGCACTTGATATTGATTACTTTGTGAAGAGGGAGTGGGAGTACAGCTGGATTTTGTTTGAAGAGTTTGAAGCAAACTCTTTTTCCTTCAAGATCTTGATGCAGAGATACCAGTGAATTTTCTGGGAAAAAACACTGGCTGTGACAGCAAGAGCTCAGGATGAGGTTGGGGTTTTCCCCTGTGCAGATTCGCCCTGCACCAAACTATCACAGTCTGGACCCTGTGTCTGAAGCCACCACCCCTTCACAGGCAAAGGAAAAGAACACTGGGATAAGTGGCTTTTTGTCTTTTTCTCTGATGCTATTGCAAGTTTCTTGCGCTCTTCCCAGTGGAAAGTGAAAAGCATTTATGAAACCTCAGTGTTTCTGGGATGAGAAAAGTATTTCCTCTTGCAGTTGCAGGCTGAAGGTCTTCATGTTACTTTCTAAAGTACATTTTGAGAAACTGTATACTTAGAGGCTGGGTTTGAAGCCATGCATGTATTGTTTCAGGCAACTGGTGCCTCAGGTCTCTTTTCAGTATTTTGGTCATTGTGGAGTGTATGACAATGTAACAAAATGTTAAATGGTAGTTCAAAAACCATTTAGGTATAAACAATAAATAGAAGGTTCTTGAAGACAAACAGTTTTATTTTCCCATGTGATATATATTTTCTGTATGAATATATGATATGACATAAATGCTCTGTTAGATGTACAAAACTCAAAACTTGTGTCTGAAAATAAAAAGAAGTTTTTAAAGCTGTACTCCCTCTACAAGGGAAAAAAATCTACTTGATGAATTTCATGCTTCAGTGAATGCCGTACAGGAATATACACTCAACATTTCATATCCAAGTCTTCCAAATCCACAACTGTGCAGGAATTAAAAAGGTATCTATAATAAATATTTTGTTAATGAGAAAGTTAAAAAGCTACTGTTTTCCAGTTTCTTGAAACACACATGTTGAGATGCTTGTGAATAACAGTTCTTCTCCTTATAAAAATCCTGTAAACTTAAATCACTCAGGGCCATCAGGGAAAAAAGTTTCTGCATATAAAGTGATTTCGCACCTCATTAGTCCATGTACAACAGATGTTTCCTTAGGAAAAGCTCTTCAGTATATACTTGGTCACTTTCAAGAGATGACCAGGAAGATTCAAGTCTTCTGTAGAGGCAAGGTACAAAAGGTAAGGAATTATATTATTAATCTTGGGCTATCATATGGCATCCTTACAGGCCCACTGGAAATAAAATGTAAGATTTTAAAAAAAAGCTGCATTATCTTTTATCTCCAAGAAAAAGGTTAAATACTTTAAGGCTGGGCTGTATAGACATGACCTGTTCTTGAAGACTCTGAGTCTCATCTCTAATAAGGAAGAAAAACAGCAATTACTTTTATCACTTTCATGGAAACATGAAACAGTGGAGCTATTTGAAAGCCATAGACACTGAGAACAAGTATATGAGAATATGCTTTTTATTATAGATTTATGTTAAATTGGGCACTAAGTCTATGATTTTATAGATTAAATTCAGTTATTTTCTACTTGAAGGGAAAATTGATGTGGGTTTTATTGGTGATTTATCTAGAATTTCAGTGTTCAAATATTTTGTTTTCAGCAAACCAAGCTTATAAAAATTAATATTTATTTCTGGAAGGTTAAGGTGTTGTTTTCTACAAAGTGTTCTTTTCACAGTGCTAGATGATCGCTGTTTTAGTCCTCCTCTTATCTTGATCCAAGCATCCTCTTGCAAAGGAAGACACTGCTTCTTCAGCCATTTGGTGGAAAGAGGTTTCTTTGAGGCCTGTGATTTAAAGTAGCACATAACTCTCTAAGATTGACTGAAGAAAATGAACTAAGGTGCCAACTCTGGATTTCTGGCTAAGGTTGAAAGTGGATGTTTTTAGGAATAAATGGTTCATGGCAGAGTTGTTGGAGGACAGTCAGACCTATGCTAGATTACTGAGAGACCGTGGATCTATTGGACACTTGGGCACCCGGATGGGTGAGCAAAGCCCTCAGCCTCCAGCTGTGCAGAGCTGGGTGGGCTGGGCTCAAATCCCCTTCAGGATGTCACTGCTCAGTGGGAGCTGCTGTGGGAGACAGTGGCTGTGATCCTTGTCAGCAGCACAGAGGGACCTGCCAAATTCACAGCACTGTTCACTCCATGGGCTGCAGGCAATCGTGCGCTCTTTATCGGGCTAACATACACACCCTGCTGGTGGTGACATTAATGTCTTCAGCACTTCAGAAGTTTTGTGTAGTTTGCAATGCACATGGCTTTTTGTGAGAGGAGATCTTTGATTATTTTCCATTGCCCATGAACTGAGGCATACCCACACTTCTGTCTATAATTACTCCTCTAGTAAGAGCTGTTCACTCCTGGCAAGGCTTACATAGGCAGGACACATTTTGTTGACTGTAGGTTGTGCAGGATTTAATAGCAAAGGTGAGTCCACAATATTCCATAGCTCACATTATTTTTAGCACTTGTCAAGTACTTCTAGACTTACTCTGAAGTAAATATATTCCTGTAGTAAGGTATTTCCCAGACATATGGCATTTCAGTGTGATTTATCCATACTGGGGAGAAACAGGAGGCTTGGAATTGGACACTGTCAATCTGCAGCATCTTTATAAGCATTATGTAGGAAAAGGAAAAAGAAAAACTTCAAGCAGCAGATGAGCTTTGCTGTTTCAGGAAAAGGTTAGAACAACAACAATAACCACTTAGAGGACACAAATCATATTCAAGGTGGATTAAATCTTGTCAGTAAGTAGTGAAGAGGGTCTCCAGAAAGTGCAATAGAAAAGCAGATGCTGTTCAATCAGGACACAGGATGCCTTCCAAAGCCAGGCTGTGCCTCTTCAAGCTCAGCAAGGAGGAGACTAAAAAAAGCAACAGGTGAAGTGTGATCCCAAAATGTGTTTTTTGACAAAAAAATCAAAGAATGCAACATTAGTCTTTTATAGGCAAATAACTTTATTTTTTTCCCTTTTAGGTTTTTTCATGCTTTTTGTCATTGGTGAGACAAAGTTAAATCTGTTAAAATTCTTTCTCTGCTAATCCATCAGTCATTTTAATTGCTTTTTGATCTCATCTTAATCCTGAATCTGACTCCATTTTGTGTGTATGCATATGCATGCTTGAGCACAAGGAACCAAGAAAACCAGTCCTGACTTCCCCTTTACCTGGGGTTAGAACAAGGGCCTGAGAGCATGGGCCTGAAAACAAGACTGCTCTAGCCCAGCACAGGCTTTGTGGACTTTACAAGACATGTGTACAGAAGAAAAACCTGAAGCATCACATTACTGCAGCTCTCAGCACTTAATTCCTCTACACTATTTTCACTCATCTGTTCCAGTCACCTTTGCCTGAAATTCAACTCTTTCTACTATATATATCCCAGGCACTTTATTTCTAACACTTGAAAGACATGTTGTTCAGGATATTAAAAATAAATATTACTTTAGAAAACGTAAAAATTTCCAATATCTCATTGCAAACCTCAGTCATTTTTGGCTATGCACAGTGTGGATGATTGATTATGTTTGCCTACAAGAAATAAGTCAGAAATCAACAAAATCTAAGTAAAGAGTACCTGAAATGTATGTATTTTAAAACACATAATTGTAATCCAAATTAATAACTTGAATATTTAAAAACAAATATTTGATGCTTTTACATAAGATGCTGAAAGATCATCTAGGAAGTTTTTGTAAGCATGAACTTTTTATGAAAAGGTAGCGGCTGATGTGTATTGCTTAAGGCAGAAATAATGTCATCGGTGATGGGTATAAAATGATATGGTAAATGGGATACCAACATCAATTGACAGAGATAAAACCCACCAAACTTTGTTCAGCTTTTAAACCCCTCTTCAAACTTCAATACGATAAAGTACTTTGGAGAACCTTTGTGGAAATGATGGACTTGCTTATAATTTAGTTCACTTTGTTACATGAAAAACATGCAATGAATGAGCAGATAAATTTTACTTATAACCCATAAAAACAACTCTGACATAAAAATGGTTGCACAAATGTTTTTAATGTTGCACAAATAAGTGTAACATTTAAAACAATCTAGAGAATGGAGAATGATGAGGCTGTGGCTGTGTGTGTTTAGTTGAGGCAGACTTGGCTGCATGGAACAATCACCGGGAAGGATTTTGTCCAGACACATCTTCTGCTGCCCAAGTCACAGAGATTCAAGAGTTGAGACCAGAGGACAATAACAGCATTTTCTGGTGTAGAAATACTGATGTCCTTTCCTTAAGGATAAAGGTGGAAGGGAGAAGGGAAGAATCAGCTGTAGGTGGGAGACCACAGTGAGGTTTCCAGGGCTGGACTGAAGCCCAAGCAGCCTTTAACAGGCACAAAAATGTGAAAATGTTTTTTTTTCAGCTAAATATGCATGTGGAGGCCTGAGTTAAAGCATAAAGTCACAGTCTTAGTGTTCTACCCAGTCATGTTTAAAGCCTTCAATTTGCTATGTCTTTGACTCCTTTTCAGAATAACATGCTTCCCTGTGAGAAAATTTTGAGCTTAAATCATCCATTCTTCATTTCATTTTCTGTCTCCCTAATCAGTTCCTTTCTTACTGTCCATGCCCTTACTTGTCAACTGCATGTGGACTGGTACTAGACCTCATCCCTATTTGTTCCCTCTCCAAGATAAATCAATTTAGACCTAGTATTTTAATGTAGATGCAAGTCATGTCTATTTTTCTTTTCAGCAGCCTTTAGTTGCCATTAAGTTCCAGATGATTTGCTGCATCCTAGCAGTGTAAAGAAGGTCTACCCCATCTTTGGTACCTCTTCACAACTACTATACAAAAACTGATTTTTCTTTTAGTCATTCATTCAGCTTCAGAAAGACTGCATAGTATTTTGTAGGATCATGTCTTTGTTGCTGTCAAAATACTAATATGCTGCAATAATTTTCCTGGATTTCTTATTTTTTCTACATAGCATGAAATGAATAAATTTTCCCCTGGGATTTACAGTTCTTCAAAGAAAAATAATCCTGCTCCTACTCCTTCACTTTCCATCTAGTACTGATGCCTTCCAATTCAGTGCTGTCTCAGAATTTCATCCACACTCCCTATACTACAACTTCCAGACGAAGACATCCCTTAGGGCCAATTGCCAATCATCTTATGTGCTGTCTCTTCCAATGTGGTATTACTACTGTTTTAAAATCCTTTATTTCCTCCTTTAGCTGGTTCTAAATCTAAGTTTATATCTGTATTAATTCATATTGGTGTGGATAAATATGCCAAGCTAGATTTTTTGACATAGAATATTAAATGTTTTATTAAAACATAATTCTAAAACATTACATATCATTCTGTGGACTTTTAAGATCTGACAATCAGTTTATGGGAAAAGGGTCCTTTTTCTTCATAGCTGATTATTTCTTGTCCATTCTCTTTTATACTTTTTTCTCTCTGAAGCATGCATTATTTCATTCCTTTTTAATTTATTAGTTGATAAAAACTGCTATTCTTTCCTGTTCTAAATCAGTATACTTACCTTTCTCAGTATTTTTGCAATCTACATAAATTGCAGTATTACTTGAAAATGGAGCTGATAGCTCAGTTTGTTTGTTTATCATTTGCCTTTTAAATAACATAGAAAATAAATCAGTAATAAATGATCTTACAAAATTATATGAGAGTTGTATATATTCATACTCAGCAATACTTTATCAAAAGAGGGGCCCTTGCAGATGTGAGGAAGAAGGGGAGGATAGAGTGGCTGTGCCTGGTGACGCAATGGAGACAAGATCATGAGCTTGTAATTATCCCATTTGCTCCATCCAGACCATGCTGAGATGCACATTATTTTCAGAGCACTGTAGCCAAAGTCAGTGATCTCTGAGCTATGATGTAGTGACAGATTAAGGCATCCATGGATCTTGTGTTCTTAGAACAGATGTTGGGTCTATGTTTCAGGGTCTTTGCAATGTGATTGATTAAATGGTGCCAGCATGTCCAAAATATGCTGCTTTCATTACAGTTCTCTGCAAAGATTTAGAAATATTTAGAAAGGCATGAAGACAAGAAAGTGAGGAAAAGAAAAGAGCACACGAAAAACATAGTATTGTTCAGGAGTGTAGTTGTTAATTTAATTTAGTCAATTAAATTTAATCAATTTCTGGTTCCTACTAGAAAAAAAAAAAATGATCCTTTAAGTTTTTAACAGATTGAGACACACTTGACAGAACTGCCCATTTTGGAAACACAAGATCTCATTATATTCACTCATGAAAGTGTTTAATACTTTAATACAAAAAAAAAAAAAAATCCAAAACCAACTGAAGGATAGGAGGGAAAAGAGAATGGAACATATTGGAGAATCTTCTGCTCTAAGTTTTTTTAAATCAGACCTGGGCTAGGAATTGGCTGTGGCAGATTCCCAGTTGCTGCCACTTAGAGCTGCCACAGCAAAGTGCATTAGGCTGCCTGCAGGGACAATGAATGAATCCCTGCAAGCAAACACTGCCAATGCAGCCATCTCCAATCAGTTCAGCATTTCAGAGACAGTCTGTGTGAAGAACACATGCCTTCATGAGAGGAGATAATGATGGGAAACAATGGCCATTTAAGGGCCTGCAAATCTATGTGTACCTTTTAACACGGGGAGTCCTGCTTACCATATCTTTGTAGGAGTTAGTCGAAAGTTGCAATGATGACTGTTTCACATCTCCAGTCTCCTTCTAGACTGGAATCAAACTTGGATAATGAAATTAAAGCAATAGAATTTTACACTGGATAATGGGGGACATGAATAACACCATAGTAAAAAAATAGTCAAGATACATTGCATGCAAAGATATCTGGAGGAAGCACAGTTTTCCAGTAATTCAAAGTTTAACATTTTGATTCTATTTTGGAAAAAAAATTACCCAAGACTTTGGAAAATCTTTCAAATAAAATTGTGGAGAAATATCAGTTTTTGAGTCAAAACCAGAAATGGTGTTATATGAGAGGGTTCTTTGGACTTCCCTATGCATGTGTTTTACTCTCTCCTGTGATCTGGGATAAATATTTTACTGTCTGAGTTGGACCAAGAATTTGAAGCTCTCTCTTTGGCATCTGAACTAATGCAATGTGAGGATTAATCTTAATATTTCTCCTCTTTGCTGCCTGGAATACTCAGAAGGACTTGAATGTTCAAAAGTGTTGTTAAAACAGATAAATTCTGGAAGACATTTGCTGCAACAAAATTTCACTTCAAAAACATTTGTTCAGCTTTAATTATTCTACTACTCAGTCCATCTGTCATCTACAAGAAGATGCAAGGACTTAATTGTTCAAATGTCATTACAATGCCATAGGAGCTAATTATCTAACCCTTTCAGAGCTTTGATAATGTCAGATATCCTTTCTTTATCAATGGAGTTTTTAGAGTGTCCTCTGACTGACAGTTTCCTGCTATTTGCCTACGTGTTTATCTTGTGTATAAACATGTCATAATCATACTATTATTATTGAATTATTATGCACATAAGGAATTAATTGATAGAGCCTAATTTCTTCAGGCAAAGCTGTGCCCAGAGAAAGAAAGTCTTGATTTTAGAATGCTGTGTAATTTCGCCAACTCCTGATGAGTACTGCTCTTTGTTCTTGTGCATACTTACTGCTATAATCATCTGTGTGCAGCAGACCAGAACAGAACTGCACAAAGCAGAACAGAACAGCACAGCATAAAGCAGACTAGAACACAGTAGAATACTTCAGTTGGAAGGGAACTGCCATGATAATCTAGTCCAACTGCCTGACCAATGCAGGGTTGACCAAAAGTTAAAGACTATTAGGAAGGTGTTGTTCAAGTACCTTTTAATCACTGACAGGCTTGGGGCATCACCCATCACTCTAGGAAGCCTGTTCCAGTGTTTTGCCACCTTTAGGTAAAGAAATGCTTCCTAATGTCCAGTTTGAATCTCCTCTGATGCAGTGTTGAATAACTCTGATGCATCCTGTCACTGAATCCCATGGAGAAGAAATCAGCACCTCCCATTCCACTTCCCTAAATGGTTTATGTTGCAAAGGAACGTATTACAGAAAGCTGTATTTTCTGAAACAAGAGGGCTATTGACATCACAGGAGCAAAAGGAGAGTAAAATATAAAAGAATAATCCAATGAGCATGCTTCTTACAAGAGCAATACATTTATTTGGCGCTATTTACCTTCACTCAGGTACTTTCTGAATTAAGGAAAGACAACAGGAAAGAAAGGTCGCTTCTGAGATGTGGGAACATTTGCTCAAAGTCTCTAAAAGGTCTGCACTTTATTAGGATTGTCAAGAGTAACATTTGAACACCAGTGGTAAAAACTTGGCCCATTAAATAGGAGGAGCACAGGATGGGACTCTTATCCCAAGGGTGACAAGTCTAACTGACTTTGGTCTCTGGTCTGTCTAGTAGCTTTCTTAAGAATAAGAAAGAGCTGTATTCATCTCTTCTTGTCCAGAGAGAGGTTTGTCTTGGGCCAGGAATTTCATGAAATGAAATTTGGAAGAAAACTTGTGCTTTTTGTGAGTTACTTGAAACACAAATGTCTTTGGTCTTTGTAAGGCTGCTTTATAGGGAGGTTCACATGGCTTTCCTTACATTCAGTCAGAGTCACATAACACAACAGGACATAATCCTTCAAACTGTACCTGTGCTTCTGAAAGCTCCCCCATATGCTGTGCATGATGTACAGTGTGACCTCTGAACCCACAAACTTCTATAGAAATAACTTTGGGAGAACCACAAGAAACATAATGAATCCTCATGTATCAGAGGCTGTGACCAGTATTTTTTGAAGTCCCAGTGGGAGTTGTTTTTCAGATGGGAGTAGCTGTATGGGTTTGTCTCCACAGAGTGACAAAAAATCCCTTTTCTTCCCTTTATTGATATTAGTGATATCGCAAGAGTTGTCAACATTAAGGTCAAAATTTTGTTTCCATTATAAATCTTGTTTGTAGAGGTTTTCACATCTGGCTTATTTCAAATTACATCAAGCTTCAAGAAATTTGGTGTCTAAACTGTCAGCATAAGTGTGATTTTTTTTAAAGCAAAAATGTTTAAATCCATTAAAATATTAGAGCTATGGAGTGGGAAAGTGTAGTATGTGTTCCTATGGGATCAATGAGAGTTTTGCCTTTGACTTCAATGGAAACAGGAAGTGGGCTATAATGCACAATCAGTCTGAGAACTCCCCAGCCCCACCCCATGCTCCAAACTTTAGCTAGTACTTAAAAGAGGATTCTGATGTGTGTAGGTGATGTTTCTTTCCCCTTTGCCAACCTTTTAAAAATATTTTTGTGGTGTTTTAACCTGAATTCACATCTGGTCACAGAGTCAGTACACCTCTAATGAAACAACACAGTCAGAACAATGGCAAACAAGGCACACAGAAATCTCCAGTGCCTTCAATGTGAGAGACTGGTATTTTGTTTCGAGTCCCCTGAAATGTGAAGTCACAGAATCAGAGTAAATAGAGATGAAAAGTTGAGTATTAGGTTGCATGTTACTCTCCCCTGCCAGTTTAAATTTTTTCCCTGCAGCTTGCAATCTAGTTTTAAATGACCTGAGTATTAAGGGGCATCTCCATCTTTTCTCAGGAGTATTTACCAGTTAATAGGCCTTGCTTTAGGAAGCATATCCAGAGAGCTACTAGATACTCCCTGAACTCAGTCTAAGGGTAACCTCTTTGACCACACAAAATAATCATGTCATCTTTGACTCCTGCCTTTTTCACTTCTTGCAGACAATGAGGTCTATTACTTCCCACCTCCTTCTTTACTTTTCCCAGCTATTTACATAGGGGTCTTTTCATATGGTCTTATACTACTGTCTTTATTTTTTTTTTTTTTTGAACAGGGAAGCATTTTCTTTTCAGCAACCATAGATAGTACAGGTATTTCAAAATGTGTATGTGCTTCAGATTGCAGTACAGCATAAATATCCACAGCCTCTTTCTGAAACTGATAACATTTCACAACCCACAAGGAGCTGTCTTGTGTTTTCTATTTGTTCTGACAAACACTGGCTGTAAAACTTGCTGTCTGAAAATATGCCTGGCACCTGAAAAAACATTCAGCTTTTCCTGTGCTTGGGAATGCTGCATTATATCATTTCAGGCCACATCATGCAGTATCTGATTCATGTTACCTGCAGTAATGCAACTCAAACAATAAGAGAACTTTGTGCTTTCATCTTTAGCATAAGATAGTTCAACTGATTAAAAGATAAAATAAATTACCAGAAACATGCTGTTTTGAGTAAGCTTGCAGTACATGACAGTGTACTGCTGCTCTTCATAATAAATCATATGCCCATGATGTATGTCCCAGTTCACCCATTCCCAGATTGTGAAACATTCAGCTGTGTATCTGAGAGTCAGTGAGGACTGGTGGCAAACAAAATGTGGTAAAGTGAACAATCCAAATTTATGTAATCCACAGGGAACTTTTTGGATATTTCCTGTTATAGAGCAGACTACTTGGAAGTGACTTACAGTGATCATCTAGTCCAACTGCCTGAACAATTCAGGGCTGACCAATGTTAAAGCATGTTAGTAAGGACATTGTCCAAATACCTCTTAAATACTGAGAGGCTTGGGGCATCAACTACCTCTCTGTGGAACCTGTCCCAGTGTTTGATCACCCTCATGGTAAAGAAATGTGTCCTAATGTCCAGTCTGAAACCCTCCTTGTGCGTTTTGAACCATTTCAATGCATTCTGTCATGGGATATGAGGGAGAAGAGATCAGCAAGAGATCAGAGTGAGTTGGGTGAAGCCATGGCCCCATCATGATCGATGAAATTTCTCCCTTGATGTCAATGAGATTAAGATTTAAATATTTCAGTACAAAATCTGTATTTAGCTGTTACTGTGAAATATAAAAATAGATGCAAAGTGCTTAGGCTTATTCACAATAAAGACAACTGCAGAACACAAGATGAGTATAACGGAACAACAATTCCCTCAAGAGCAGTACAGAAAATATACAATAATTCAGACTTGTTTACAGTTATTCCCATTCATACTGGACTGATTGGCAGCTCAGATATTACCCTGTGAACATATTTATTTCCACTGCTCTGATCCAAACTTATTTGTTCTTCCAGTCCTCAGCATTCCAGGCCTGTCACCAGTAAAGAGAGTAAAGGAATATTAAATTAAACTGGGAACGATGCATTTATCAGCTTTGCCTCTTTTGTGAAGAGGTCTGATCTGGCACCTCTGGAAGCCTCCTTTTTTATGTTGTGAAAGCTGAAGTGGCCCATATAAAACACAGCCAAATTCTCAGTCTTTTAGTTACTTTTAAACCAAGTTTTAACAGGACTGTCAAGCAGCACATGCAGTATGTCAGTTAACACTGCAGAGTAAAATTGACAAAGAGCACTTTATGTACCTCAGAGCAAGTGTATCTTTACCAACACTTTTGAGCTATTTTAGGTTTGTAAGCTGCAAGTATCTCCTGCTCTCAGATTTGATAACAGGAGAACCAAGACTAGAGATGAGTAGCACCTGGCAATTAATAATCTAGCTAGTCTGCAGTCTTTAATAAGCAGAATGATAAAAGTTTAAAATGTCCTGACTCTGGCAATCGCTCCTCCAAATACTAAGAAGTATTTGTTTCACAGTCATAGGCTGGCTTGCCCCTCTCCTTTCTATGTAAAAATCTCTTAGCAGCATGTGAAAAATCAGAGAAATCTAATCCTGAAATAAAATACATAAAAGTAACAGAATTCTTTGCATCAGTTGCCAAAAATCAAAATTCTCCCACAGTTTTGTGGAAGTAAATGACTTTCAAAATGCTTTAACTGTTCCCTTCAACATCACTTTCTTCTCATCATGTCCCAGAACAGCAAAGCCACTGCATATGCTGTGGTTAGCTTTTAAGAACCAGTCACTGAAATGAAAGTGAAACGAGAAAAGGGGCATTCTAAGAATTTTCTAGCTTGTCTTGTAGTGTTTCCATTTAGTAACATCTGTTACTCATAAATCATGAAAGAAACCCCTAACAGCCTGTAATACCAGTACATGTGTGAAAACAAGAGTCTTTCACCTCTTGCAGGTAGGCAAAACTTTCATCTTAGAGTAATAAAAGCAGAATATTTGTCTCTCCGTGCCCATTTGGTGACGCAGTCTGCCCTCGGTGCTCCTGTCTCTGGGGGCTCTCAGCTGGCCCACCCTGACTGTGGCCACTGCCCTGCAAGGCAGCACCACGTCCACGCTCACAATGCAGCAGCTCACACCCCAAACCTCACCTGGGCTCTGCCACAGCCTGCAGACAAGCAGCTGCTGCCAGGGCTGGGCCAGCCGCACTGCCTGCTGGCTGGGAATTCTCAATTGCTTTCCACAATAATAATGAAAAAAAAAAGGGCTCTTTTTTGAGCAGCACATGGGAAACTTCTGCCCATCACCTTTTGTCTGTGGCTGAGTGACTTGCCTTGGCACACAGATCTGTTAGGTAGATGATTTTGTTTCACTCACCAGCATGGTGATTCCAGCAGACCTTTCTATATATAAGTAGATATATAAATATAAACACATATATAAGTGGATAGATATAGATAGAGATATATATGAAGAATATGAGAGTTGTGAATTTTAGAACTTGTTATAAACTTACAGAGACCCTAAATATTTATTATATAACAGATTTAGATATAGGCAGGCAAGACTGTGCATCACCTCAAAAACAATCTCAGACTTTGGGGCATCATCAGGAAAAAAGTGCATGAGAGGGTATAAAATGTGAAAGGGAAGTCAAGTCCATGAAAATCAAGTTATGACAAGAAAAGATGAATAAATACAAAGAAGTAATAATGAATTGACTTTCCATGGTAGCCTCCTGGAAATTTTTTTTCTGAAATAGTTTTTAAACCAATACACTAAGTCTGTCATTAATTTGGCTGAGTTTTGATATATAATTTTGGTAGGAGCATGATTAGAAATTCTGTGACAAACGTAGCAGCAGTAGAGAAACCAGTTGCAGTGTCCTGCACAGGCAGGTTACATACCAGCACCTCAGTCAGGGCTGGTTTCCAGCTGCCCCTCCATGATTTGCACCCCTGGGCTGCTGTGTGGTCTTACCCCATCTGGGGTGCAAAAGTCAGGCTACAGCATGGGCTGGGGGCAGCAAGGGGGCTGGGGACTGCAGGGACAGGATCTGGCAGCCTAGGACTGTCCCACCCCCAGCCCTGACAGTCAGGTACCTCTCTGGGAACCTCTCTGGCAACAGCGAGAGGTGAAAGCTGGGACAGAACAGCAGCCCACTTTTACAGGTCAGTATGAAAACCTTGTCTTTTTCTGACTTGAACTTCTTGTATTTTCTGTTGTCATGGTCCTCAAGTTCTCAATGGAGTCTGAATTGAAGCTATATTGATTGGCATATTGTTTTATCTCCTTATTTCAGTAAAATCCACAACATTGCTGAGGATGTACTCGGACTCCTCATCCCAAATATGAAGGTACTGAACAGCATTAGGTTTTGGGATCATCATCGACTTCTGGGATGCAGCACTCCTGACTAGCCACAACATGGATGTCAAATGGCTGTCTTCTCAGCACAATAGCTTCAGCCACTTTTCAACACCTCCAACAGGGTACCCATCCATCCCTTAACTATTTAACTTCCATATGAGAATGCTATGGGAGGTGGTGTCAAAGGCCATATTGAAGTAAAGTTATGATACATCTGTGTACCTGCCACAAACAGATGTTTTCCATCTGTTTTCACATATGGTCACTTCATCACAGGAGGTTATCAAGCTGATCAAATATGATTTATCTCTGGTGGATTGACAATAACTTGTCCTTTACACTTACTCACCCATGTTGACATTGAATTACCAGGGGCTTGTTCTATAATCTCTCCAGGAACAGATACATTCATCCCAAATTCTCTCTCCTGTCCTAAGACAGGAGTAACACTACCCTTTTTAGGGGTAACTTTTACCCAGTTATTAATAATTTTACCATGCATCATGAATTTCATCAATGATTCAGAACAGATTAAAAATCCCATCAGCAAACCAATTCAACATCTGGGTGAATCCTACTCATTTTGGGCTGACTGTATCCAAACTGTATCCATATGCCATTATTATTAAAACCTTTGAGTCTCAGAGTTTGGTATCAGCCAAGCCAGAGCACTGAAGGATTTCATTTTGAATGGAACCTGTCCTCATTATTTGGAGAGACATCTAGGCTTCATTGAGTTTTATTTGAAGGTCACTGAGGCCACTAGGCATTTTTTTTATTCTTGAACTAAAATGACATTCTGACAGTAGTTTTGTTTCAATATTTTCAATAGGATTCTCCTTGTTGTTTACTATTTACATATATATATTATATATATTCCTTCCTCTGAAATTTCATTTGTTGAAGTAACAAAGTCTCTAGAGCAGTTGAGATTTTTGTAATATAAGAGATGCCTTTTTTAAAACACCGTAGCCTTGGAAGAAAAAACAAGATTGGTTTTCAGAAGACCATTAAGTTCCCATTGCTAGGATTCGCAAATGCTAATTTATTCTAAGACATTAAAATTCCTAAATATGATGATCAAATTCCTGTCTTTATTAGAAATTTGATTGAGCAAAGTCCACTTTAAAAGCTGTGACTTCCCATTGTTCTATCAATTACATACTAAGGGTTTAATTGAAGAGAAGCTGGCTGATTTTTTTGAAATTCTGGTTTTGTTAAAGTTCTAATCTTTCAAAAGTGTTCCTTAATATTATTCTCCTGGTTTTGCAAAGACATAACTGCTGCTTCTTTCCTTTCATAGTTACATGAGGCACAAAGGAATGTTTAAAAAGAGTTTCTTCAGCAAGAAAAAAAAAAAGAGAAAAGGTAATCCTTGTTTCTCATGCCACAAATAAATTTAAATCAGGCCTTGCACAATCCTTATCCTTTAGCCAAATACTTGTGAAATGTTCTTTTGATAGAAAAAATAATTGATTTTATGTCTTATGCAACTTTTTTCCTTGAGACACTGAAATCCATGTCTGCCAATGTTCCTAGAATACAATTTTCCTCATTAATCTGCAACTGTTAGCAAATCTTACACTGAGGTTCTCAGTTCTGCAGGAATCCATATAACAATGTGATATGTTGCCAAGGGACACTGTAATAATTAAAATATTAAATGCAAAGTTGGGTTCTGCAAAGGTTCAGAGTGGATAGACTTGGTATCATTGGCCATGGGGCCACAGGCTGCTGGGTGCTAGTGAGTATGAGCTGTAACCTTGGAGCTTCCTATCCTAGCAGTCAGGATTATAATAATACAGAATTCTAAAAGTTTAAAGGTTCCTCTTCGTAGGGGTATTCTTCCTGTGCTAGCTGCCTGAGAAACTTCTCCGTTAGTGAAACAAAGGTGGCCAATGTCTGGGCTTAGGCAGAGGCCTGGGGCTGCTCACGCTGTTTAGTTGTTGGCAGTTAGCAATTGTCTGGACTGGCCTTGGGCCTGGTAAAAATCTCTTAAAAACCCTCGACTTTGACCTCTGAGACTGGACAGAAACTCTTCTAGGGGAAATTTGGATGCAACCACTGTGTTTTTAGGGCTATGAGAGTTTGGCTCTAAGTATATAAAATGCCATGCTAGATGGCCTTGGGGTCTTAGCTGAGTCTTTCTACTAGCGTATGATTTTTCATAATGATTTTATCCAAAGTAGGTTTATTAGAGAAATCTCCACCATGAAGATTCTTTTTAGAGATGCATTGATGTCCATATTGAAGGTCACTGGCCCCTCATAGCATGCCAGTCCCCGACACTGAGAACACATTTGGGCACTCCACTTATACCACAAACCAGAGAAATATGACCAGCAAGGGCTTTTTACATTCCTCCTGGAGCCTATTTGTCTGCAGCCCAACACAATCAGCCATGCTCCTCTGCTGTCCAAACTGGACAGTTCATCCAGAGAGCAGCAAAAGTTTGCTATTCTTCTACACATTCAAGAACAGATTGACTGAATAATTTTTAATTACTGCCAACTTGATGGAAGGCTGTAAATAGTCCGACATATCTTATCACACATCACAGCCATTGCAGGATCAAATTGCCATCCACATGAGGGCAGTTAACTTCCAGATGTTAAAGGAGAAACTCAAACTTTCAGGATTGTATTGGGATTTTTTCCAAATTAAAAGTGACCTTTTTTGTGTGTGCAGATAGCAGCAAATGATCAGTTGCAGTGAAATGTGTGAAGCTCCCTTTAGTTTGGTGAACCTGTGCCAAATTACACCAGCAAAGATTATGGCTGCAGGAGAGACAGAATAATTTTAAAGGAATCTCCACAGTTATAATTTGTTTATTTTAAAAAGCAAAGCATTACGTCATAGTTGATAGGGATCATTTGACATTATTACATTTTAACAGTAATGTTTTTCACTGTGACAAGCAGAGATAATTGGAACTATCTTAAATATCCAGCTTGAAATGTCTTCTTGTTTTCCTTTTATGGGAAAAAGGAACCTTTTAAAAGAGAAATAGATAAACAGCTCTTCTTCTATATAGGGGCATAGAATGAAATAACTCTGTAAGTAAACTAGTTAGATAATCTTTTAGAGCTTAATGAGAATATGGAATCAACTATTATTCTTACAAGCCAAGTAATGTAAAACATATGATGTGCCTAATTAAAAACATAGAGAAATAGAACCAGACTGAAAAAATTAAAGGTAGAAAACTCAGTAAGAGTTTTGTGAAACTTTAGATGAAAACACTGTTTTAACTCACATAAAAATAGTGCTATATATCCTAAAATGCAATGTATATAATATAAATAATGTTATAAGGCTATCTTAAATGCTTTGATTTATTGTTCATTAATATTATAAAATTTAAAAGTGTGATTTTTACTTGATTTTATAAATAGAGTTTGCAGTTTCTTAAGCACTGCTGTTTTGTCCCACTTCCATCTTTATATTTTTTGTACATCAAATCATATCTTGTGCTTTCAAAACTAGGCACGCCCCCAACGTGGTCTTTAAGCCTGCAGATAATCTCTTTATTTGAAAAATAGCACCACAGATAATTTCTTATCTGCTGTCAGCAGAACACATTTTCACTTCACTAGGCCTCAAAACTGCCTAAGAATACAAGAATGGCCATACTGGTTCTCATTAAAGCTCCATGTAGGCCACCATTCTGCCCATAAGTGAACACCTGGGAAAAAGAAGATGCAAACAAGCTTTTTGTATAGTATTTCCCTCTCAAATTTTTTTCAGCCTCTTCCTACTTCCACTTCAGGGAATTTTTTGTTTTCTATTTTGTTTATCTCTACATGGACAATTTTACTTCACTGGGGAGCAGTCAGAGCCCCACAGAGCTAAACATACTTTAAAAACCATGTCTATTTGGTATTTTGATTATGAAGTTTTTCAAGACAGTATCTGCCTGTCAGGCTTGCTGAATTCCTGTCATGTTGCATCAGACACAGCAAACCTGTCAATTATCCTGAGTAGTGTGGTCCATAAACAAGTCACAACTGAAACTCAGATTGTTTTTTGAGCATTGAAGTAGATGATATAACTTGCAACACAGATAAAAGTGATATTATTTCCAATTTTTTTTTACTTATATGTATATGTCATGGCACAGTAATATAAACATTGCCTCAATTATACCATATCTTCCCTCAGTATTTGTGCAGTACAGTTGTGGTGAAAAAGGTAGGTCTTTCACAGTCATGATAAGAAATATCATCTCTGAGGGAGAAAAAAATTACAGAATCCCTTACTCTGCTTTTTGTGATTGTTCTTTTCGGGGCATTTCACAGAATAAAAATGAATAAAAATATTGATGATCTCAGGGAGGGGAAGAAAATTATGGTGATATTTGAGCAATTGACTTGATTGACTAAAACACTTCAGAGCTAGAAGAAACTTGGATGACTTAATTTTTGTCATCTTCAACTCTCTGTTAGCCTGCTCTTCTAGTTCCTTTACATTTCATTTCCATGAGCTGAAGTATTGCCACACACCAAGGCAGTGTGCAGGGGTGAAGGTGGAGTACGGATTGTGTGAGTCTGCAGAACTAACAACGTGCCTGGGGGATTTACAATTCATAACATCTGCTTAAGGCACTCAGCTGGCAAAAACCAGCAAATCTTAAAGCTAGGCAACGGGAAATACTAAACAGTTCCTAAAATGTTATAACCTAGTTTCACTTGTGATCCAGAACCTAGAATCCTGAGCATAAGTGCTTGCTGGAAAAAGAAAAAGAAAAAGAAGAAGAAGAAGAAGAAGAAGAAGAAGAACAAGAACAAGAAGAACAAGAAGAAGAAGAAGAAGAAGAAGAACAAGAACAAGAACAAGAAGAACGAGAAGAACAAGGAGAAGAAGAAGAAGAAGAAGAAGAAGAAGAAGAAGAAGAAGAAGAAGAAGAAGAAGAAGAAGAAGAACAAGAACAAGAACAAGAACAAGAGGAGAGGAGCTTTTGGGGGGAACTTGGGAGGGTGGTGACCTGAAGCCCGGGTGGGGCTCATCCTCACTCTCCTGCCTCTCTTTGACCAGGCTTGTGCAGGTCCAAGCTGGCAGCCTGGGAGCTGCCTTGTCAGGCTCCTTGCTGGCAGAGTCACCATGCACAACAGCACCGTGGTGGGGGAATGGCCACGTGTGAATCTTCTTGTGGGCTGGATTTGCCCTGTGAGATATAATTATAGCTTGGGGCTGCACCCTACAGGAATCAACACAATTTCCTAAATGCAATTAAAAGTGGAGTATCAAAACTATGGAAGCCACAGACAAAATTGGCCAGCTATTTCTAATTGATTGGATAGCAGTTCAAAAGACAGATGCTTTTTTATTTATGTGGTTAAATCTGGCTTAAACATTTGCAAATTGTTTTGCTCAGACACTGCACTGTCATTTTCACAAGAGGTTTGTAAGATGATAAATTAGAATCCAGTTCTACAATAGGGCCATTTGCTGAATCCTGGGATATATCAGGCTTAAAAAGCAAATTTCAAAAACTGTTTCCCATCTAACTGCATCTGTCATGAAGCAGAACTCATCTGGGTGTCAACTATAAGGAACTGTAAGAGTGAAATAAATTACAGATTTATTTTCATCTGCATTAGCTCATTAATGTAAAGGAGAGTGATATGGATTTAATTAGATAGGACTAAGAGAAAAGCTGGTCAAAAAAAGAAGGGATCTTTGATGAAAAAATAATGACAGCAAGACTTCTCTGAATTCTGGGAAAACTAATTTGTAAGAGTTTTTTATTCTTGATTAACAAATATTCTGGCCTAGCCTCTCTGAATTTTCCTAGACACTCCCTGTGTTTCTATGTTTTTGTTGTCAAAACTACTCAGGATGCTAAAAGGAAGGGGAGGCAGGCATTTACCTTCTTTCATTCCATTTCAGACAGAAGTATAAGATGGTAAAACTGTGCCTAACAATGAGCTGTAAAACTGCACTCATTTTGAAGCTAGCCATAATGAAGAATAAGAGAGGCATTCATAATAAAAGTTTCATCTGTATTCTTGGAACATTTCTGTGCAAAAATTATATTCAGTTTCTTCTTTGACTTCTGTAGCAATATTCCAGATTTACACCGAGCAGATGTGAGATGAGAATCCGGCCGAGTACGTCAACACATCAGGGAAAGGAAACATCTGGACTCGGAGCTGATCTATAAGATCTTTTTCACAATGCCCAAGAAAGCGAGGAAACACTAGTAGCAGACACCCCCAGCCAGCCAAGATTCTGCAAAAAATGATGGAGTATTTGTTTCTTGGTGAAAATGATTATGCAGTGGCTGTAGTGCAAAGTACATATTCTATTATCTAAATATGCATTTTCACATTAAAAAAAAAAGAGCATGTGAAAACTGGCGTGCTTTATCTTGCAGAGGAACAGATTGCTGTTTTGGCTGACTGCAAATTTAGCATTACAAATCACATTAAAGGCAAATTCATTATCAGTTGATTTGTGTATATAAAAATAAGGGCACCCATACTTTGCTGCAGGCATTTTTTACAACTTTTAAACTAGAAACAGCCATGGATATGGCTGCATATCTTAATTTTCTATGCTGAAATTTAGAAATTGCAAGTTTTTTCCCTCCTTTAAAACAAAACAGGGGACCTCTTGCAGCTCTATTTTTTGACAAAAGACAGAACAAACAGCAATTTGTCTGAATAAAACATTCAGTAATTTGTAAAATCAGAGTTGATTGAAAATTTTCACTCAATAATTGCAAAAAGAACATTGAGTTCTTGAAGACGTTCCTCGCATGTCAAGATAACTGAGTTAGCTGCAGTTTGAATGAGTCAGACTAAAAAAGGAGGCATCTTTGCAAACAAAATGTTGGCAGCAGAATATTTCCTGAGTCTTAGTGAAATGCTTCATAATTTGCATGAAATTGCCAACCTTACTTGAGTAGCTTTGTCAAATACATGCTTCATCCTATTTGGAGTTTATGTAACCAAACCAGGGATGATCAAATATATTCTATCAAATTTAGGTTTAGCAGAAATTTGAATTTTATAGGAAACATTTACATACTACAATTGTCTGTTTTCAGTGGAAAACCTGACCTTCTGCTGAAGCTTCTACCTCAAAACCTTTGTTGACAACCCCCAATTCTTCTTTTTTCTCAGCTGATAGCTCTCTGAGTTTTAGGTTGTGACAAAAAGCTGACTTTTTCCAGAGATATATTTTGCTTTTTGTTAAGAGACTGATTATATTACAGTAATTCCATTTCATGTTTTTATCATAACTTCTCTTATCTACCTCTTTTCTAAACAACTCCAAACTTTCCAGTCTCTCTTCACAGAAGTTTTTCATGGCCCCAGTCTTTCTCAGCAGAGTGCACTTCTGCAATATGTTGGTGGTGAGGGTATGAGCAGTAC
Source organism: Melospiza melodia melodia (assembly GCF_035770615.1). Classification (NCBI taxonomy): domain Eukaryota; kingdom Metazoa; phylum Chordata; class Aves; order Passeriformes; family Passerellidae; genus Melospiza; species Melospiza melodia. The sequence continues at coordinate 147,159,032 of NC_086194.1, forward strand.
AGCACACCTCATTGGCAAGGTAAACCAGCCAACTTCTGAAAGTTAGAACAACTTTTCTTTAGCGCTCCCCAACCTTGCCTTTTTAAGATTTTATCATCTCAGTCTGTATAACTTCTTTTCTACTGAGAGGTATCTCCTGAAGACCAACATTCATCTCCTGAATTGACATAAATTCAGTAATATGTGCTGCAAGTAATTTTCCTTCAGTTTGCATTGTTGCACCTGCCAGCACTGAATTGCTGTACATGGCAATGTGCTCATTCACAAAGCATGATTAAGATCCAAGGAGAGTCAAGATTTTTGCTTGGTCTCAGTTTAATTATCTCCCCCCACAGCATTTTAACATGTGGCTGCATATATTTAGTGTAAAATGACTTTAGTTTAGATGTCTTCTCTATGCTTAGATTTCTTGCCTGTCTTTCCAGACTATAGTCCCTTTATCTGAGGACTATGCCTGTGTAACACTTTGAGTGTAAAATAAGCAATCATAGTAAAAGTCTACTTTTAGAAATGTGGAAAGAAATACAGGAAGCAGCAGCAGGAATGTTGTAGAAAAAAAAATTATTATTTCAACAGTAGGGAATCATTTTTGACAGATTGAATAGGGAATGTTTTTCAGGAGTCCTAAATATTGAATAGCCATTACTGGATGTGTAACACTTCAGCTATTAATAATTTATTGTTATTTATTTATTAATTATTTCTACAAATAAAACTTACTTAAAGCTAGGAATTGTATAGAAAGAAATAACAGATACAGTTTCTGGACTAAAGAATAAATTACAAAATGAAAGTTTTGAGGTTTCTGTGGCAAGAAGAGAGTGTAAAGATGTCGGTAATTCCTCTGATGGACCCAAGAATGTCTGCAGAATGTCTGTTCCATTTCAATAAAATACTTAAACTTACAGAGAATAATTTACAGTGAATTTTTAGTGTTTTAATTAATACACTGATAAAAAGAAATCTTGTTTCCAGATATCTTAATCTTAGTTCCAGATATCTAAGAAGTCTTAGTTCCAGATATCAAAATGCAAGACATTTTGTGATATTTTTGGTGTTTTATATATCTTTTTTCATCTACAAAAGAGTCTGTTTAATAAAATTTGAATTGACATCTATAAGAAAGATATTTATAGGTTCTCCAAACGTGTTAAAGCCAACAAACTACTGATCTTCTCTATGCCACATCTTATGACATTAAGTTCTGTTGTCAGCATCCATTATTTGTTTTTTAATACTGGGAGGCAAAGTTTTACATTTCAGTTGCAGATGTCCATAGAAACAACTTATGCTGAATTGCTGCAATATGAAATTGAAATAAAAAAATCTTTGTGCTTGTTCTTCATTTCCATGGATAATGTTTTATCCAACACCCTTCATGACACAGAAACTATGCCAAAGTCTGCTTTTTCCTTTTTGACTTCAGAAAGAGATGGCTCTTTTGGTTCAATTGTTATTAAATAGGTTTGACCATGGCCATGGCTGTGTGCCTACTGATGGCTGATATCAGCTAAAACAAAAAAGTGATAAAGCAGAAGGAGATATCAAAAAGCTTGGATTCCAGAATAATCTGGATTATTCAATTTTTAGTTAACAACAGTAAATTTACCAGATTTATTTTAGGATAATACATGTACACGCTCATATTTAAAATATAAAATGCAACTTGTCTATCAAAGATATTGCCAACATATATTTCAGTTCAATGGAAACTCCATGCTGTTGGGCCAAATTCACAGAACTCTGCTACCTTGTGATCAGGATACATCTGTCCTGCACATTGCAATTTGGCTGCCACAAGCAATCCAGCTGCTGAGGAGTTGGGCAAATGAGCCTGTGTGGGACATGCCACTGATGCAGCTATCATGTGCCTGACAATCTGTGACACACTGCAGCGTGAGGTGCAGGGTTTATGTTCCCTGGCACTGCAGGGCACAGGTTTTAGGCTCCTGACATCTCTTGGGACATCACAAGACATGAATTAGATACAGACTGTCAATGGAGCATATGGAAAGAGAGGAGTGCCAGCACTCTACGCAGAAAATAAATACACTAGGCCAGTCAACAGGAAATATTACACAGAATCCCCTGCTAAGATTTAGACATTTTGGCTTTGCAACAGTGAGAGATTTTACTTCATAGATGATTCATGGACATTCCTGCTATTGAGACCCTTTGCTTAAGAAATGAGTGGAGAATCAAGGTCAAAGGAGGAGTGCAGTTGTAGCTGGCTGTTTCCATGTAGCCTGTATTATAACATTCACTTACCATCAGGAGACTTGGCTACAGGTTCATATTCTCCCTAAATTGATTTAAACCCACATCACCTGCTTCATGGGAGAGAGTCTTTGTCCTATAGCTAGAAGGGACATGGGACTGCTCAGGGACTGTTCATGCCTTGCCAGGACTTATAAATACCAATACTTGGCCCATTCATTGTAGCTGATGCAAGTTGAAAGCAAAAATCTAGATGCCAATTATATAAAAGTTTTTCACCAAAAAGCTCCCAGTTTTCAACTTTCTACTGTTCAGGACATTTGTGAGCAGACAAGATATCTATTGAAGCTATTTCTCTTTCTGGGAGTAATTAAGTCCTCATCAGGATGGGGCAGAAAAAAATGTACATATCTTCAGGGCTTTCTTAACCCACATTTCCTCTTTCTCAGCAAAGTCAGATTGCAGAGTGTATGAAAGACTAAGCTCCCTGTGTGACTGCTAGTGTGGAAGGAATAAGTCCTTGTTCCCTGGAAGTAAAGTAATTTGTTTGCTTATCTGTTGAGTAATGGTTTGTTTGATTGCAGTTTGTCAGATTTGTGGTTTGGCTGCAGTTTTGGGTTTGCAGAGTCTGTTTGGGGCTGTCTGTTGAGAGTAGGAAAACCATCTTGAAGCTTGAAGGGTGAAAAAGCCCTTCTGCTTCTAATCACTGCCAACAGTGTTAATATTTTGTTAGCTGCCAAAGCTCTGTGACAGGGTAAGGTTGACTAAAGTAGATGTTCCAGAAGCCAGAACTAGTAGCAACGAGGAGTGACTTGCACTGGAAGAGCATTGTCCTATCTGTATTAAAGATGAGGGGAAAAGCAAAGAAGACAAGGCTGAAAAAGCAGCACAGAAAAAAAAAAGTGTAAGTAGAGTTTATATTCTTGTAGATGGATTTTGAAAATCAAAAATGTGTAACTATTTTTTCCCTTGTTTAAAAAATTGCCATGGTATGTGTGGGGTTGCATAATAAAATTTCACTCCAAGAGGCTATTGCATTTTCTGAAAGCATGTAGTTTTCATGTACCACAGTATGTTTTGGAACACAGATATGATCCAAAGGCACAGAAATGCACATATCATTTAGGGAGCTCACATGACAGTGATTTTGTACCAATAAGAGATTAGGGTTTTATGTCTGAGAATCACAACACATGGTGCATCCATGTGTTGGATTTCCTGAGCTATGGAATGTGAATCTTAGTACAATGTAGTAAGTTCATGGACAGTTCTCTGGGGTAACTCCACTTTTCTTTGTTTTTTTTTTTTTTTTTTTCAAAAATGGCCACCATTTCTTGGGATGATCTTACTTGAGAGTCTTGCTGAACCAGGCTGCACTTACACCTGTCCTTGCATGACTGAGGTAACATCTTAGTCATCTTCCAAGGCAACTGGTAAAGCAGTTGAAATTTTGTGTGCTGAACACATGCCTCAGTCCTGGTCTTGCAGACTTAGATCCTTTCAGTGCACTTTCCATTGGATATGTGATGATCCCCCATCCTGTGTACACACCAATGCATTCTGGCTGGGCTTTTGATATGAACTAGCTAGGCCCTCTGTGGTTTGACTGTGAGGAGAAATCCCTTCAGAAACTCATCCCAACAGGCAGTATGTTAGGTAGTATATCAGGTTTGCTTCTTTATACACCCCTTCAGCCTTATCATTGCAAGATTTTTGTTCACGCATCTACATGCTCTTGTGTAGCAGCTCAGTTTCATGACATGGAAACAGCTGTCTGTCAATAATGAGACACAATGATACAACTTCCTATTCCCTTTTTTTTTCTTTTTTCCTTTTCCCTACGGTCCCCTTTGTCCTTCAGATTCTACCAGTATAGTTGTCACTACCATCTTTTTAATCTCAAATAAATGGGCTTCTCCATCCCAGCCCTGGAAAGGCTCTGGGATGGTGACTATAGAAATAACAATACAGTTTAGGGTTTGTCAGGGGAAACAGCAGAAAATTTTTAAAACAAAGGATTTTGGAAAACAGATTGTAGAAATGTAACAGGAACCATACAAATCTGGAGCATATTTAGCTCCCGGATCACAAAACCACACTTGATCCCAGTAAGCATTGCTTACAACCTGCTTTTTTCCTACTGGGTTTTGGTCTCTGGAAGCTAATGGAAGTTAAGTGACTGTGTGCTTAGGAAAGTGTATTAGGCGTGGACTGGAGGAACTCTGCTCATGAAGTAGCTGACTGAGTATTCTGAGTGTGTGACATGTTTCAGTAAGAACCAGGTACCAGTCAAGATCTCCCACACAGTGTGCTAGGTCTCATAGCCTGCCTCTGCTATCTTCAGTCTTCTGTCCTGCTCAGAGCTAGTATGAAAGAATAGCTGAGTACAGCTGCAGCTGTTACTTGGCTCTGGCCCAGGACAATAGCAGAGCAGTGCACCTCCTCTGAGCCAAACCATGTTCGCTTGAGTACTCTCTTCACAGCTCCCATACTTTTAATTTCATAGATTACCCATCCACTTGGCCAAAGATCAGGCTCATATGCCCAGGCAGCTGAGTTTGACTGCAGATGCCCAAACTGTTCAAACAGAAAATAGAAATGGTCATTATAGATATCCCAGCTAAATGAGCAACCTTTGCCCTAGGCTGTTGAGGATCCCAGCTGACATATTCTCTGTCTGCATCAGCCCTGGTAATGATAGGTTGTGTCAGCGTGATCCTGTGCCTGGCTCTGGTGTCCCAGTGAGAATAGAGGTGGGAAGAGCTAGAAACTGCTGCATGCTCTCTCCAGACCCTTCCATGACTTGGTCCAGTACATGGAAGACAAAGGCTTCACCAGATCCATGGTGAATCATGGGGACCATCACATGCAGATGTTACCTCTGGCAGACAATCCTCCCTGCTTCATTATGGTAATCACCCATGTGACTGCAGGGGTATGCAAATATTTTTTCAACAGCATGCAACCTTCCTATATAGTACAAAATGCTCCAAAGTACAGAAAGCACTGTGGAGAAAACATGTGGTCCATGAAGAAGCCTATTATCCCAGGAAACATCTGACTATACTTACTCCTATCTCAGGCTGAAGTATAGCTCTATAACTGCTGACACATTAGCTGCAAGGAGAACCATAAGTGATGATGATGATGATGATGATGATGATGATGATGGGCAGAAGTGACATCTGTCCAATCTCTTTTCCCTTCTCCAGTTACTCCTGATGAGCAGGACAAATAATCATTCTTGCTTTTCATGTATGTATGTATGTATGTATGTATGTATGTATGCATGGTTTGAATGCAATATGTCTTCCTATGCAGCTCCAGTAAAATAAACCAGTGAGGGCTTTTTGTGGAAAGAAACAGGTGTGAGGCTACAATTCTCATTTTCCCAGGGCGAAAAAAATATAGACAGTAGTCAAAGCCTCCAAATGTGACAGACACTATGTCCTGGAGATTGGAAGGTTTTAGGTAGCATGAGGACAGTTCCCTGTCACCGATAGAAGAGCGGGGACAGAACTGCCAGCAACACTAGACCGTTCTATTGGCAAAATACCTAGGAGCTGACTATATGCTTAGAAAATGATAGGAAAAAAGACAGTGGCCTCAAAGGCTTTCAAAAATGATCCAGAGTTTGTCCTCAGATGCTCCCTTGTTTCCTCAAAGAGGGCAACACACAGGAGGCTTGAAATCTCAAACCTCTGCATCTGAGTACATTGCAGTTGCCAAGCTTTTCATATTTGCAGAATGTCTTTCCATCATCCATGCAGCCATTATTATCCTCAGCCCATATTTGTCCTTCTTCAGAACCTTTGGCTTAATCAAATACTGTTCATTGTTTAGTCCTATACCAATAAACAAAACAAAGCCAGGGCCTCTCTCATGGCCCAGAACACAGGAGGTTTGGATGGCTAAAATTTTCCCTTCTCTACAGGAAAAAACGGATGGCCTCGAGTGCAGTTCTGGACCAGTCCCTGGCCAACAATATTCTCACCAGTGGAAGAAATTCAGCTGGCTCAGGCCAAATCTACGTCAAGGAGAGTGTGAACTGTTGAACAGCAGGGCAGGACTCAGTGGAATGGCCAAGTAAACAATGCACACCCAAAGCACAACGCATTGGTCCTTTGCATGTGCTGGCAAGAACAGACCTGAGAAGAGTCTCCTTCTAGAGTCCTAGCAGCTGTTTTAGATCTACCCAACTTCATTCTGGATTGGGATCAACATAATGGTGGGATTTGGGTTAGTGTAATGAGGCACACATGGCGTTGATCTGGCATAAATCCTATCCCTGTCTCTGTGATGATAACCACGGTGTTGTAGCTAACATTCAGCCATGTGGCAGTGGCAAAGTCTGAGGCAGTGGGCCAGCAGAGATCAGCAATGCACAGCAGATCTGCAGTGAGGGCCATGACTAGAGATGGAAACCAAAGACAAAGAGAAATAAAGGGCCCCATGCCCGAATATAAAAGATGCAAGGCTGCTTCCAAGGACAATGACTGTGGGCAAGTAGGGAGAAACAAGGCAAGAAGGGGCTGTGAGAAGGCTCACAGCCTATCTGTAGGGGGTTCACTAGCTGTGGGAGATCTGGCATGGTCAGACAGTCCTGACTTAGCATTAAGTTCCCTGGCACAAAGTCATCTCATCAACATTTTTGAAGTACTATAAACTTGCTCCGCTGGCTCAAGTGTAAGTTTATCAGCACTCTGCATCATGAAGGGGGAGTGTTCTTATTCAGTGGAGTCTGGATTTAATCTACAGCCAAACCATAGACATAGCCAGCGAGAGCTGTAGCAGAACAAGTAAATGGATACATGTTCTAATGGTAAAAATTGAGGGAAAAAAGTCATTACAACATGGGGGAGCGAAGTGGCAAATATAAGTGATGAGAAGAGAAATGAAAAGTATCCAAAATATCAAGTGATTATAGAGTCATGATGCTATATGCAGTCCTATGGATATCAAGTGCAGAGCATGCTGTGACAAATGTTTTGCAAATGGCCTGGTGGAAGTTGAAATTTACAGCCTTCACAGTAGGAAGGACAAGTGGAAAACACAGTGAATGAGTCTGTGATATGCTCCCTGCGATTCTTAATGTTCATGTATCACACAAACAATTTCCTGCAGACCAGAGAAATTTCAATGTTTCTAATTTTACTGGAATTCTCTCCTGCTTTCTTTTACTGTTGCTTCTTTTTATTACTGCTGGGCCATGCAGCTAAGTGGAGGACCTACTTTGGTGCCATCTGAATCTTCTCAAAGGCATTCTGGAGACTAAAGTGCATGAAAAATTGTCCCATTCCCCAGTTTATAGATTCAATTTTTCCTGTAGGTAAGAAAAATTTTATTGTTATTCCGATGTCTTAGACCACACTGAAATAAAAACAGACGAAGCCAAGTAGAAATGGCCAGTATTCATAGCATCCCAGATAGACAATACAGTTGCTGGTGTTTATGAAGTTTAATGTGAAAAAAAAAAAAAAAAGAGAAAAAGGAAAAAAACGTACTTCATTTACTGTTACTACATTTATGTCAGGAAGGTCTCTGCCTTATACAGGTGACTCCCATCTCTGAAAAAGTTCCAGCCCTCGGGTACCTGTTACACATGACTTGGAGAGGCAATTTCAGGAGGTTCCCCACAGAAACATCCATCCCCTCAGGCCCATCCTGCAGGACTTATCTTCAGATAAATCACTGACTACACCATGATTTTTGATTTGTGGAGAATGCTAGCAGACAAACTCCCTTTAAATTCCTGGAGGGACTCAGACAAGTATTTCATCCTAATATTTGTTCTGTTCCTTTCTTTATTGTGAGGTATTTTTATTGTACTGTTTGTTAAATAGAGTATTGTTTCATATTCTTGGACTATTAGACTATTAGTTAATCTGGAAAATAAAGTAGTCCAAACTTTTATCCTGGTACAACTTGTCCTTGCTTGGTGGCTCTCTGACAGGTTTCATTGTTAAAAGGGCCTTATACTGGATCTTCTATATCAATTTCTGTGTTTAGAAAGAATACATACAATAAATATCTAATTAATGTAAGCACATTTTGGCAGGTATTGTCTTGCAAGGGAAATTGTACTTACGTAAAATGGAAGAAAACAAAGTAGCTACAAAGCATATCATCCTACACTTTTTCATCAAAGAAAGAACTAGAAATTTATAATCTCCACAATCCTTTTGTACTGACTGAACTTTCTTCCTATCTTAGACGATTCTCCTACAAGCAGTCCAGCTGTCATAAAAATTTCAAATCATCTGAAAAAAATTAAACAATAAATTTCTCTGGAAAACTTTCTGGACTCAGAAGTTTTGTTCCAAGCTGTAGTCTCAAACTTGGTCATGCTGCAGATGACACAGTTGCCTTGAGAATGCTTTCACCAAGGACTGAAAGTGCTGACAGCACTAAGTCAATGAGCATAGAGAAGTGAATAGTAGAGGAAAAGTAATGTGATCTCAAGAACCAGAGTACAGGAATTGTATAAAAAGCCATAACATAATGTTCAAAAATCAACAACAATTTAGCAAAGGTTGAAGACAAAGTTTCAATGATGTGACTAATTTTAATTTTATCCTGAAAAAATCAGTTAAGACTCCTCTTAAAAAATACGATATGGCTGTGCAAAAGGCTATGCAGTATTAATCCAGCTGTCTAGTTGTTAGATGATAACTAATTTAAGTTTTTAGATTGTTTAAATATTTTGTTGTGGTTTATTTTATCTTTTTTTTTTTTTCCCCTAGGATATAATGTTATCTGAAATAGTACCATTTTGGATATTCTAATGAAGACAGATACTAACTAGTTTTATAGATGTCATGATTTATAAAGACAAGTAATGCAAAGTTTGGAGAGAAATGTAATATCAGCTGCCAGATCAACTAGCAGAACTGGGGAAAAAAAGTAAATCTTTGAATCGACTTTACTTCAGTCATAAGAAATGTTTTTTTGCCTAAAAAACTGTGAATTTCCTATGCTATTTTAAGTTTGTTTAAAGGCATATAGTTAAATGACCGATAAATAAACCAAAATAGAAGACCAAGCATGGGGTACCAGATAAACTGATGAATATATGGAAAGAAAGAGAAAAAAACTGAGATAAAAAATAAAGAATCCTTGTACAAATCATGTACTTTTTATGGTGCTTTATTTAAGGGGGGATTATAAGTGTGAAATATAAACAAGCATTTTTAATGGCTTACTTTCATGATATTCCATGTGAGCATTTCCATACTAAATCACATTGATGTATAATGTGACTTATACAAAATATTTTAAATAATTATTTGAAGACAAAAGTGTTTCAGATTAGGAAAGGGAGTGAAGAGTCATTAAGTTCATTACAGAAATTTGATTCAGATTTCATAACATGAAGGTAAAATACTAAAGGGGTAAAACTAGGCCCTGGAAAAACAATATTTACTTTTTCCTGTCATGGAAACAGCCATGAAAGTCACCTGCTGTTGCAGGACTCAATGAGCTAATAGATGAACTTTTTCACAATTATTTTCAGTTGTGATGTCAATTCTCAGGAGTACTGATGTTTTCCTGATGAAATTGCCTCACAAACAATAGTAAATTTAATTGAGTTATTGGCATGTTTATTGACACAAGCATCAAATGACTTTGTCCACATGAATTATTGGCTGGTCCAAACATTCCCAACATGTCTGTTTCCCTGAGTGAAACTCAAACACAATTTATCTCGTGTCTAACCTCTACAGTGTTGGATAAAAGTGACAGGAGCTGGGTTACAATAATATGCAGATGGCAAATGTATGATGGCAGTGGTTGAGCTTGTTCCCAGCTCCTGGCTGTGAAGGCCATGGGCATGGAGGCCAGCAGCTGACGCAGGTGCTCCAGCAGGACTGCAGCACGCAGGGCAAGCGTGCTGTGCTGCACTGACTTGCAGATCACCAGTTAATACTGGGAAGGTTAACAGTGCTTGCTTGTTGCTGCCACATATTTTAAAATCACGAGTGGATATACTGGGAGGAAGGAAGGGAAGAGCTGATCACCACTCATGACTGTTTGACAGGCTGGACGTCGTCTATACACCTGTCCACCAATACCCCAACTGCTTCCAGACTGATAAATACATATAAAAAACTTTATCATAATGTAACTAATTAATGCTTGTGGCTTAAACTACCTGTAGATGTACAGTGAAGTTAAAACTGTGTGAAATAGACTTGAGCTGTGCGATGACTCCAGAAATTTCAATGTTGAGGTGCGAGAAAGACGGGGAAAAAACTCCAGCAATGTCCAGGGCTGAATGAGAGCCACCACCTTTTGTGTAACTTACTAAATGCCCTCATCCTTGGAGGCCAAATTTTCGTTGGTCATGTTACATGGGGACAGTCTTGGGAATTGTTCCTTAGGGCAAAAGCTGGAGGTAGATTTTGCATTATTTCTGTACTGACCTGTTACAGAACTATGTAGGTGAGGTGCAAATCATAGCATCTATGAAACTATTTAAAACCAGTATAATTTACTGATTTGTGAGAAACACCCATCTTCTCAAGATCCTGAAATTATTATTTGATCCCCAACTTGCTTGGTGTTTATTAAGGTAAAAACAACAGCCATGAATACACTCTTGAAAGAAATAGAAAAATTATTACCTAAACCAGACCATATTATCACAGAATAATTACAGATATTATTATTATTGTAGTTATTATTATTATTGTGGCTGTTGTTGTTATTTTGCATCCTGACTAGCCAATGCATTAATTTTAGGCATACACTGACCTCAGCTGAGTTATATCCCTAAACTGAGGTCATATAGGGAAGTGGAGGCCCTTTGTCTTCAGAATTCAGGTAGTATATAACTGCTAATATTATGGCAGATATATGCACACAGTTGTACATTTATGCATTCATAATTCGAATTCATACACAAACCCATGGTTCACTGTATAAATTTTCCGCTGTAACTGAATTAACCTGAAATCATAACTGCCTCCTCTAGTACAATCCAAACTTGATGTATCCCTTCAGGAGAGAAGGGATATAGTCTTTTTTATATATATTTATAGGTATATTTATATTTTGAGGTAATATTTATATTTATATTTATATTTATATTTATATTTATATTGTTTTATTAGATAGATGTTATTTAAACATTTGAAAAAAAATTTTTACAGAAATATTGTAGATAGTGTATTTTCCTCATTCTACAAAATAATGGAAAAATTTCTTCATTCTAAAGTCTTTATAATAGCTACTTTTCCACCAGGAAATTAATTCTTTGTTCATTTGACTTTTCTAAAAGAAAAGAAGGCACAAAGCCATAGATAATACGCAAATTTCTAACCAGTTCCAATTTCTAAGCTTTAAATTACCATAAAGCCATTTGATCTGTCTGTATTTCAAACACTTATAATTATAGAGATTTATATTTACATCTGGCACAGAGTTAGAGTTGTAACTAGCCTCTTTTGGATCCTGTTGCCTAGACCCCACCACATCTGACTCTGCTCTGGTAATGTAGAGGACTGGAGAATGCCATTAGTGACCCCTACTCCAGAGACAGACAGCTATAAATTGTACTTAGTATCAGAGTTTAGAAAATACTTATGTACTTAACAGATTTCCCAGGACCATGTGGAAACTAAAGCCATACATCTGTTGAAGAAAAAGGTTTTCCATTAGGAAAGGTCCACTCTGTGTAGTTCCTACATTGTATGTCAGAACAGAGTTTGAACAGGATTGAAATATTTTTGCATTATCACAATGCAGAATATATAAAGTAATAATTTTAAATATCCTCATGTGGTTTTCTGATTATACTAGAGTTCTAAACTTATGAAATAACACAGTGTTACATGTAATAGCTGCAGTCAGAACGTTAGGAAGCAGACCTTCTCAAACCTTGAGGTGCAGCTGTGTGTTTCCTGAGCAGTGTTTGGCCAGGGCAAAAGAGGCTGGGGTCAGTGAAGACCTTCAGTGAAGACCAAATCTCAGGTGGAGCTGCAGAACCCTTGTGTCCCCCCAGCCCCTCAGTTTGCCTGGTAACACCTGCAGGCTGTGCATCCTCAATCAGCCTGTGGCCTCGGTCAGCCTTGCCAGGTTCTGAAAGAACACCTCGCATTACAAGTGATTTCTCATTCTTCCTATGCTGTAGGCAAATAGAAATGGAAATTTTTTTTTTTATTTATTTATTTAAAGGACTTATTTAAAGTTTCCTATAGGGAACAGCTGTGCAGCACTCAAAAGTGTGCAGTCATCCTCACAAAGCTTACAGAAGATGGAGAGTTATCCATGTGCACCTGCAAGCAGTTGGCTCACACTGAATTCAGGTGTAATTCTTTTTTTTTAAATTATTTTCTTCTTATTTTGATTTTTTAATAGCTGGCATTTTTCAAAGAAGCAACCCTGGAAGATTGGCATGTTTTGTGATAGAACACAGGAACACTGCTTTCTGGATTTCTGGAATAATATGAATTCAGACAGCAGTGATTTTTCTGTTTTCGTGAAGTTCTTTTGAAAGACAGCAGAAAGATCCAAGGGACTGACTCGACCAGTAAAGAACTGACTTGAAGAGCCTAGGAGGGCTGCAGAAGGAAGTATCAAAGACTGGTTGAAATGAGACAAGGTGTTATATTTTATACTTGAAATCTCTGTGTGGTAATGGTCAGTTAAAATTCTGACACTGATTGAAGCAAGTATTTATTAGTTTCCATGCTTTTAAGTACTTACTGAGCAATAACTGATGCTCAATAAATCATCTAAGAAAAATGAGGTCTTCAGCTTATACTAATGATTCATCCAAAAATTCTACAAATGCAATGATTGGAGAAAACAATGCTTTATTCTGTGGACAAAATCAATATTGCAGACATGTTAGACACAAAAGGGTTTTCTCTAGAAAATGCTTTGTTCTCATACACTTGATTGTTTTCAGCTGCTGTAGTCAGAGAAGTCAGGCTGTAAAATTGCTTTACAAAAATGCTGAAGATGTTGCACTCTAAATTAATTTTATGATGAAAACCCAGAAATTTTAGAGGGTAAAATGAATGGGCTGTCAGTCTGAAAGCACAGGGAAAGCTAAAACTAAAGTTGGATATAGTTGTGCAAGACAGTATTACACCAGAAACTGTAATATTAGCACTGAAAGGAGAGCCACAGGCAGCAGAGGGTAAGGTGGTAAACTTCAGCCATGATAGGGAATGAGAGGGAACTTATCCCCGCTGAGGGAGTTTGTGAACTAAATTCATAAGGAAAAAACCAACTGGAAAGGATTCAACTTGTAATTGGACCAGAGGAAAATGTATCCATTATGGGATTAGAGAGAGGTCGTGCTATGGCGTCGCTGTGCTGGTTCCCTCTGCTCCCTCACTCCTCTGCTCCGGGTCCCACTTACGATAACCTCAGAAGCTGGGGAAAGCTACAGGACAGGGGTGGGCAATTGTGCTCTTCTCATAGAGGATAGTTCTTCTTTCCCTATAGTAGAGACCAAATAAGGGGTAGATAGGATTTGTGTGTGGGTGTGGGTGTAAGGGGGAATAGCAATTTCCCAAATGTCTTTGGCTGTGTACATGTGAGAACTGATCCAGGATGATTTATCTCTCAGTGTGAGAGACCTCCTGAGAGTGATTGGGAATGAGAACTTGAAAGCATGAGGATAAAGAGGAGTAATGTGGACTTTGATAATTATCACATTGTAGGGTTTTTGTCCCTTTGTGTTACTTGCTTAGCAGAAGTAAATATGTAAACAACATGCACTTTTTATTACTATCTTTCCTGGTTTACCAGTGTTTGAAGGGCAGGCTCCTCATCCTGGTAAATCCACATTTGACTTTAAATTTCTTGTGATATCCAGAATGTGAGAAGTCTTTTCTTTATTTGTGCTGATACAGTACTTCTAGTCCTTAAAGCATTTTATATTGTCTGGAACTGCTGCACAGAAAAATTTCTCTACTCAGTACAGCCCCCTAAATCCTCCTTTCTGGAGTCCTGGAGAAGCACTTGATTTGAGAAGGACAGACACTGAAACATTGTGTTCCTATGAACAAGTTTAAAAATAAACTTCAAAATTTCATGTCTTTCTTACAAGACCAAAAGCCTTTAAGCACTTAATGGTGTGGAGAGAGAAACTGCATGTGGCTTTTGTGTCCTGCTCAAGTTCCTGCTAAGGCTTATATTATCCCATTAGCTGCACAGTAATAGACAAGTTTGTTTCTGAAAGTATGTATGTTATCTATTCTAAACAGTTCTCCTTGGTTTAGTAGAGTTTATTGTTTTCTTCTAATAAGTAACATTGAAGAAACATGAAGAAAAAGCCTCCTGATTATTTACTTCCTTGATGCCCTGGTGGAATAGGCACAGAGTCCTTATTGCTGCTATAATCAAAGAATGGCCAGAAGATCATAATAATGATTCACAAGTAAATGTTTTCAGTGAGACATGAGGTTGGGGTCTGGTATATTTCTAAACTATGTGTCAGGCCTTGAAAGTTCTCAATTAATTTTCTTCAGGTTTAGTAAAGCGAAAATCTCCCTGGTAAGGGGTTATCACAAATGCACCAAGGCTCTGTAACTCAGAAGAGCAATACTCACACTGAGCACTTACATGCAGACCTCAAAGAGCTTTTAATCACTGGATGCTTAACCAATTTGCAGCAGATATCTTAGCTAACCATTATGGCCTCACTTAGCTCCAAAGTATTTGTGGGCAGACTTTAACTCTCTCAAACGATTCAGTCACTCTGAATTTTACAGAAATTTTACAGTATCTCTTTAAGGAAGACTTTCAAACTGCTATGTATCAGCCCTTTAAAATAATTCACACATCAATTTATACATTTATATATATATATATATATATATATATATATATAACTAATCTAGTATGCATTTAACACTTATTGTGTTACTTTAAAATGTAATGCACATACACAATACTATACCATTATTGAAAAATCTATTTATTGTACACTGTGCTGTTCACTAAAATAATGCATTGTTAATTGTGTAGAAAAAGTTCAATTTTTAATGTAATTATTTGAGATAATGCTATAGATCTTTGATATTATATATTGAGATGTCATTATAACTGCTCCTGTTAGCAATGGGAAACCAGGTATGTCTTCATTGACTATGGATACAATCGATCAATAGCAATATCAACAAATTTAAGCAGTAAAATAAATTGTTCTTTATGTGAAAAAAATGTTTCTGCCTTCAGTGTGTTAAATATTAGTTCTGGAATTCCAACACCAGCACAAAGTATTATCATTCTTTTACCAAGAGCCTCAATAAAGACAGAAAACGAGAGAAAGCTGAACTGTTGGCTTTTAATGTAACTACAAGCATAAAAAACAGTGTTTGCAGATTGTTCCAAAATGAAGTAATTGCATGCTCTGAAGTGGGTGCTCATTGAGGATGCACAGCCTGCAGGTGTTACCAGGCAAACTGAGGGGCTGGGGGGACACAAGGGTTCTGCAGCTCCACCTCAGATTTGGTCTTCACTGAAGGCTGCTTTTGAAATGCATGTGAGAGAGAGGTGTTCAATAAGCAGCTGAAGAAATCACAAGCAACAGGCTATGCAAAGCCACAGAGATGCCAACAGAGATGCAAAGCCAAAGCATTTATAACTATACCTCCACTGTACATAGATTTGTAACTATATATATATATATATATATATATATATATACAGGCATTATATATCATACCCTATTTTATTTAGATACATATGTTTGCATATGTTTCTGAATATTTTTGAATATATTTATGTTTCCATAAATGATAGACACATGTACATATAATATGTATAACCAGACTGTATACTAGCTACTTCTCAGACCAAATGTGTTTGGAAGTATGTAATTAGAGAAGACAATTTTAGTGTTTGTTTTTGGATGTCCTAAAATATATGGTACATATGGTACTTGCCTCCCTTCTTTCAAATAAAGAAATTTCTGTGATGATCCAGGTACTCATTTCTACCTTCCTAATAGAGAAACCAAGAAACAAAGTAACTACAGTTACATGCAATTAATCAAAACTTTTTCTTTAGTAATTCAATCATTCATTTTATAAAATATCCCTAAATTTAACATAGGGGTGAAAATGAAAGTGGAATTATCATTGACCTTTTTTGTTTTGTTCAAGTAATTTCTCTGGGCTACTCTATATATTAATAGAGTTATTTTACAGAATTCTATTTGTCTGTGGTCTTCTGCCAGTGTTGCAATCAAACACTGTGTTAGAAAAACATAAAAATTGAAAGTTTACAATTTAAATATTTAAAGACTTTATATCATATTTCTTTCTTTTTTAGAAAACCCAGGCTTATAGACAAGTTAGGTACTCAAAATTCTGGTTTCCTATAAATATTTTTCAGATAGCACTATTAAAGAATCAACTTTTTAAGTATGCTACTATGTCAAATGTTGTACGCTAGTATGTTGAACAATATATAATGTAGTCTGGCCTTCATAAAAATATAGATAGTAAGATTTAATATGTAGTGAAAGTAGTAAATATATATATTTGTGATTTTCAAAGCTTACCTTTAATGAGAAGAAGCTGCATTTTTAAAGCTACTGTATAATTTCTTTTGGTGCAACAGCTGTGTCCTACACACACAACGACCATGAAGGAATCCATTCTTGCATTGTCATATACAATAGATATACTTGACATAACTTCAACATGATAATATTGAGGATTCAAGAATTTTATAAATAATTCCTCGTCTCCTTTGTACTTTTTCTTTTTCTATTTCATACTTATGGTTTAGGGCTTTTTAATAGCTTCCATTATTTCTTGAACTTCTAAGAAATAGATTTGTTCATGTTTGTCACATATGGGGGACTGTGCTATTTTAGACTGCAAGTAAACACACCTTTAAATTATGATTATCTTCTGGTCCTGCTTTTTAAACTCTCTATATGCTGATCATATCACTAAAGTTGAGTAAATGCCCTGGGGTGGCTTCACCTTGCATCCTGTGTGCACTTTTGGGCAGCACACTACAAGAAAGCCATTAAACCATTACAGAGCATCCAAAGGAGAGCAACAAAGGTGATGAAGGGCAGTGAGAGGAAGCTCAGTGAGGAGCAGCTGAGGTCACTTGGTCTGTTCAGCCTGGAGAAGACTGAGAGTAGAGATCATTGCAGTTACAACTTCCTCATGAGAGGAATAGGAGGGGCAGGCACCAATCTCTTGATTCTTGAGACCAGTGACAAGACCCAAGGAAGTGGCAGGAGGCTCAGCATCTTCTATGATTCTATGATGAATGCACAGAACTAAGTGTCAGAACAGCTTTAATCTACACTGTGGAAGTAGAGCTTCAGTCTTCCTTATGAGTCCTTGATACAAGACAATTGCTGTTTACTTTCTCTTCTGAATTACTATGAAAGATTGGAAATCACTTACCATGCAAGTGGACCTTGCATGTGGTTCCTTATTACACTATTAGGAAATAGCTATTTTGGTATTTAGTATGCTTGACATAGCAAATCATTCTGGCATAGACTAATTCCTACCCATGCCCTTCAGACACACACTTCCTCTCTCACTCGTATTTGTGAAGCTTTTGGTGGTGTAAATTTACATTGGCACCAACACCATTGCTTACCTGAGCATTTCAGTTAGTATTAAAGCTACCTGCTCATAAACATCTAAATAGAATTTACCTTGTTTCTGCTTTTGCTCTCAGTGACTAATTTTGTTTCATTTTGCAGCTGACAGAAAATATAAATCACAGTAGTTAAAAGATTTTTGAATCTTTATGCAAGTTACAAGAATAAAGAAGCCACAGCAGAATCCTGCACAAATGTGCATGAATGCTGCCATTGTAAAACTGTGAGGACATTCAGAGTTCTCTGCTGCTGCTCAGTCTGAAGCAATCTGTATGTTTGGTTCAGTTCTTGTTCACAGACACCCTGCACCTTGTCTGCCTTCACTGAGGACCTGTGTAGGCGTCTGGTGCCACAAAACTGGAGCTTGAGACCTTTCTCTCTTTAGGAAGGACTGATGTGTTCATCACACACCACACACAGCACTGCGGGCTCTGAGTTTTGAGCACTCTGAAATGCTAATGTCGCTACACGGAGTTTAAGATTACATATAGGTCAGCGTTATGTGTAAAGGGGAGAATGACATTTCTCCAAGGACAGATAATATTATTTATAACAGATTTCTTGCACTTTTCAGTGATGCTATCAATTGTTTACAGTTGACTGAAACAAGTAGAATTAGTCTGATAAGGGATTGAGGCTTGGGTCCAAGCCCAGATCCTTTTACCAAGGCTGCAGTAGAGTCAGTTGTTGAGATTGTGCAGTCAGAGAGTTACTGGAAAAGTAGCATAAATATTTTTAGGCAAAATCCTCATTCCATGGAAAAATTTTCATTAACTTTAATGACTTCAAGATTTCCCCCCTGCTGTGAAGCTGATTTATCATTTGTACAGGGCATTTTTAACAAAAAAGCCTTTGCTAATGCCAGAAATATGACATTGCCTGGACTGAGAGGCTTAGTTATTTGGTTTTTTTCTTCATTTATGAAGAATATGTCTGTTAAGACAGCCTCTAATCATGAAATCACATTCTGGTATAATGATTAATTTCAACTTTTAGAAATTTTTCAGCCCTGAATATTGTGGAGGAAACAATAGTTGAAATACTTTTAATAAAGAAATATGTAGTAGCATGAAAAAAATTGAAATGGGAAACTTTTACAGAATTTCACAGAATCACAGAATGTGTTGAGAAGAAGGGACCTTAAAGATTTTCGAGTTCCAACCTGTCTTGCATTGTCAATGACACCTTCCACTAGACCAGGTTGCTGAAAGCCCCATCCAGCCTGATCCTGAACAATTTCAGGCTTGGGGCATCTGCAGCGTCTCTGTGCACAACCACTTCAATCAGTAGTCTCTCTTACTTCTCTCAGTTACATGTAGAAAACTTCAGTGAGCTGCAAGCCAACATTCAGGTTTCAGTGGCAACTTGATTCTCTATTCCTTTTTTAAGCTTTGTTTAGAAAATGAGAGAAAATCAGGGAAAATATGCAGCAAAAGAAAGGATTCATTTCCTGTGCACGCTGCAGGTCGTTAAAAGGATATATATAGTGATCTATAGTGATACTTGCAGCTGGTCAGAAACTGGCCCCGTGGACCCCAGGGTACACTCACCACATTTACTAAAGGAAGGGAGCTCTGCCTCCTTGCCCCGTGCCCAGCCTGGCCTGTGCCCCGCGCTCCCGCTCCTTTGCCGCTGCAGCTGCGTTTGCAGGCGGCGGATGTTGTTCGCTGGAGTACAGAAACTGCGCGTTCTGTGGAGCATCTCAGACCACGGCCAGCAAGCCCTGTGTGCTCAGACGCGGGGCTCTGCCGCAGCGGCGGCGAGGGCTCCGCGCTGGGCCCGCTCGCACGGCCCGGCACGGCCCCGCCTTCCCCGGCCGCAGTGCGGGGCGCGGCCGGCAGGGGGGGCCCGCGCTCCGCCCGGGAAGGCGCTGAGGGGGCGGGGAGCGGGCGGCTCCGGGAGCGCGCGGGCCGCAGCGAGCGAGCCTTATCAGCGGCTAATCAGCCCTGGGAGCGGCTCACACCGCGGGAAGGAATCGCTTTGTCACTGTCCTAACTTGTCTGAATAAACCAGCAAACACCCCCAGCTGCTTGGGTGAGGGTATTACAGGAATTTCACACATCTGTTTCAGACCTCATGGCAATGGCTGAGGGAGCTGGGGGTGTTTAGTCTGGAGAAAAGCAGATTGTTGCTGTCTTTAACCACCTCAACTGAGGTTGTAGAGAGGTAGGGCTCAGTTTCTTCTCCCAGGTAACGAGAAATAGGATGAGAGGAAATGTTTTCATGTTGCACCAGTGGAGGTTTAGATTGGATGTTGGGTAAACTTCGCTGAAAGTGCTGTCAAGCCTCAGAACATCCAGGCTGTCCCTGAATGTGTACAAAAGACGTGTGGACAGGGCACTCAGGGACCCGGTTTAGTGGTGGACTTGACAGTGTGGGGGTAACTTTGTGCTCCTAGAGAGTTTTTTCTTACCTAAACAATTAGATGATTCAATTAGGTAGCAAAAATATACTAGTGACAGTGCTATAGAGATCAAACTAACTTCTGACAATCTAGATTTTGCTATGCTCCAGTGACTGGGATTTCCTTTGGTTTGAAACATATGCCAAAAGCTTGTATAGATAAGTGCATGTGAACTGAAACGAATGTTTTTTGAAGTAGCTTCTCTCACAAGGATGGATATCCTAGAGGGGATCTAATTTTGAGGGTTTTTTTTCAAAAGTAAAATCATAAATATGCCTCCACTGCATCACTTAAATCTTACATGAACATGAAAGATATTGCATGAGTATCTTGTTCAATTTTGTATCTGCTTAAATGCAGCTTATCTACCTTTATCTTTTTGTAACTATGTAATGACTTTTTTTACTAGTAGTAGAATCTGTGTAAGAGTTCCCATCATGAGTGATCTTTGTCCTTTTCTTTGGTTAGTAGTACAGCAAAATCACTCTTATTAAACCAGAGCAGTGCCTAAATATAGAGCAGTAGCATAAAGCTGAAGAGATAAAAAATGGACTGCAGCCTTCTGTCATTGGATTTCTCTTTTTGTTTGGATTCTAATAATGGTTTTCCCATCATAATCAATTTACCTCAAAACTTCTATATTTATTGCTTAGAAAAGAGTTAAGGTAGACTCTGACAAAGCACTTTTTTTTTCTAGGCTGAACTACCTGCAAGCAGCATTTTCTCACTTCAGTTTCCTTTTACCCTTTTGAAAGAAAAAAAGGTGGTAGTGATTTAACATTAATGAGAACTACTTTGTTGTAAGATTCATCCGCATATAAAGGTGCTGATACGCACAGGCAACATACTTCCAAAAACCCTCTCCTGTTATAAACCCCCACCAGTGGAAGTCTCCCACCAATGGGAGATTTAACATTAATCTCATCCCAAATTCCAGTAGCTTCCTGACTTCCAATTTCATATAACATTTCTATTTTTTGCTCATCTGAGGAAATATTTATGTATATGAAAATATACTAGTTGATTATAACAGAACCTATCGCAAGATCACAGCCTAGTTATATTTCCTTTCTTCTGGTTGTTTTTTCCTCCTTTCTTAAGGCATGTTCCACATCATCAGAGTGTTGTTTAGACTGGGGAATCAAAATACTTGTCTCCTGCGTTTGTGACATATAAGTAGCCTTTGCACAGGGCTTTTGATAAATAAGTAGGTTTTTAAGTGTAACAAACAAACAAAAAAATGTGACAAAACAACAAACAAAAAATCCACAACCCAATAAAAATAAAAACAAAAAAACCAAAGAAAAATGCCATGTATTTATGTTGCTTCACTACTTTGTAGAGAAATACGCTTTCCATCTGGAATTAGAAACCTGCAAGGTACTTTCCATTTAAACACAAGCAACCAGCTTCTTTCCCTGAAAAGATGTTCTTTTTCTTTTGAGCTCCATTACACTTGAAGATGTTTATCACCCAAGATCTTTAGTAGATCAATTAGATATCTTGGGCAATGTTCATACAACACATTAGTCAAATGGATAAGATCTTGTCATGAAATTTTGTCAGTGTGCAGAGGAAGATTCAGATATTTGCAGCAGCCTGTGTTGCCAAGGCATTTTAAACCATTTAGTGGAGGCAGCTTCAAACTTGCTGCTCAAGCACCTTGCATCACTATGGTTTGACTGAAAAGTGCCTCAGAGAAGATTGATAGCTGTCTGGATACCATATGGTTGGCTTTCTGTAAATTATGTGGATCACAGTCTGAACTGAGTCTTTTACATTGTGTCTATAAAGAAGACTGCACTGTGAGGCTGAAATCTTCTCATCAGTACTGATCAGTCTATTGAGTTCAAATATTCTTTGTTTTGTCTAATCTCTGATGCAACAGTGAACCCACTTCTCATCTTTGCATGATGTCCTCAGCTAAATGTTTTAATCATGTACTAATTGAAAAAACATGATGAAAAGTATTAGAGGAAGAGTTTATTTTTAGGCTCTGTTAAAAGTTTATAGGCAAATATTACTGTGTTGCAGGTTTTAGATTCCCCCTTTCTTCTGAGGTCCTGTGCTTTTAGGAATGCTATACTTTGTAGGACCAAATTCTGGTAAATGCTCTGGCAGAAATATACATGAAGAAAGGCTGAGGAAAAGAAGATAAACTTTGAAAGTGTTGAAGAAAACAGAGAGAATGGGATAATCTTAGGTAACAATTTAATGAAAATAGTAACTATGATGATGCCTTATTTCCTTCCCATTTTATTAATTGAGAAATTGACTTGCTTTAGAGTATTTAATATCTCTTCTGCTCTGAGTTATATTTGCTTATGTTCCCATTCAACTCTTCAGGACCTTCCTTATGCTGTTGAAAATAGAAAATCTCGCCTTGGTAGGATGAAAATGGAAAGCACAAAACAACTTTCAAAATATAAATTGTTGATAGTGTCTGCTACAGAAATTTTGGAAGAGGGTTTTCTTTCTCTCATGAACAGCACAGGGTAGAGAAAGTGGTACCTCCTGATGCTTATACCTCACACCCTGACAAGCCCCAGTAGAACATAAATGGTATATGCAATTTATTTCAAAAAAGCAAGAAAAACTGTATGGTGGCAACATAATTTTGACATTACAACTTCCCCAGCATTCTTCAGTTCCCATAGACCTTTCTGTCTGCTTCTACTGTACTGGACAAAGCCTGACAGCCTCTCTGCCTCCAGAGGGGCACACAGCAGCACCCTGCTTCAGATGCACAGCCTTGTTTTGCATATCCAACTACCTTATTTTAGGAATGGTGAGTTTATACTTGCTTATTGCCCATGGCAGCATTGAGAGTGATGGTTCCATATTAAAAAAAAAAAAAAATTACTTAAAAATAGCAAATGAGCAATAGAAAGCTTGCAGGAGGAGATAAATCAAGGGCGGAGTAGGCAGAGCCACATCAGATGTCACTGCACTCTGCTCTTCATCCCTTATTAGTGGTCCCAGCCACTTATAGGGTGTCATATAGGGGAGGGAATTAAGGGAACCTGAGTTCATGGCACTACAGACATGGATGTGTGTGTAGCTAGGACAGATGAAAAATCCGTGTACAGGGTATTTCTTTTATACACTTCAGAATCTAGAGAGCAAGATTGTATCATGCAAAAAAATTCTGCAGAGCCTGGCTTGCTTTGCTCTGGTTTCCATCTTCAAAGCTGTACTTAAAATTTTGATGGCTAAATTTGTCCTCATTTAGCCACTTGTTTTAAAATAATGATTTTCTATATAAAAAAAATTATTGGCCAGATACTTTTTATAAAGTACAATAACAGTGTTGTATAAATTACTGAAATGATGTTACTGAATACATGACATTATATAAACACCTAATTTTTTCTTACCTTTTATGCAAGGGATGTAAAGTACTTTACCAAGAGTAACACATGGATACACATCTATCTGCTCTCCTGCTTACTGTGTTTCTTCTTTGCCTCCTGCTCTCTTGTCCCAGCAGTTATAACTCAAATCAGTGCCACAAACCTGGGTCTTGCTCTGGGACCTACCTGGTCATGCATGGCTGATAAATGTTCAGTGGGCAGCTGCTGAGCACAGTCTCCCAGCAGGAGAGGCATGGTCATCCTTTTAGAAGGAAAAATGTGAATTTCCTCATGTCATGTCCCACGCATTCTCCATCATTTCACCAAGATAATTTTTGCCTAATCCAAAGGATGGGTTTTAATTATTTCACAGGAAATATGCAGAGATAGTTGCAGTTAGAAAACTCCACATTCTGAGTAAGAAGGTTGCATCAAGGATGCTAAAAATAGAATAGTGGTTTTGACTTTTTTTTTTTTTTCTTCTAAGAATTATACATCTCAATGGCAAACCAGGGGAGAAAACCCTAAAGTACCAGGAGTGATCCCTTTCCAGGTCATGAGCCCAACACTCCCTAAGAGCCAAGGTTAATATTTATCTATTGCCCTGTGGCAATAATTTTGAAGGTGTTGATCTTAGGGATTAATTACTGCTTTAAACAGGCAGTTAACAGTTTAAACAACATTTTTATTGGCATACAGTAGTTAATGCCTAGTAGTGTGCTGATGGGTTTATGATGACCAAAGTGAATTAAGAGTTCATCTTTGAGTTACATGCTCTTGGAGGCAGTGGGTCATTTGAGTACCATGGGTTAATGTATGTGAGATGTACAGTAAGTATTGTACACAGAGAAAAAAATGTTCATTTTTAAATATTATACTTAGAACCATTCTGTGTTCTATTAATATAATATGAGCTGAAATTAAGCTCTCAGGCTACTGGTGCTCCAGTGACATGGTGCCTAAGCACATATGTTCCTGGGGACACAGTCCAGGCTCTGGTGCTCATTTTTCAGAGCTGGTTCTCCAAGGGATGCAACAGTGGAAGAAGTATTGCTGGGGTGTCACAGGTCCTACACTGTACTGTGTTCACAGAGGTGGCTGAAGAAGTGGCTGCAAATCTCATTATACTTATGAACATGTTTGGATTCAATACAGTTGCTGCAGCATTTATATGATGAGTGGCATTAGAGGAAACCAAAGATATTTGTAGCTCCATTATCTTCATCTTCATGTCTATAGTGATTAAGCATTTTGAGATCTGATATTTTGGCCACGTGCTATAGGTGCCAATCTCAAACAGTGTGGCTCTGCCTGTTTTCTGCAGGGAACCACGACCCTTCATCATCCTGCAGAGTGAGTTTTACACCCAACATTGGGCATATGTGCCAGAGCAGGTTTACAGAAGAGCTAGAAAGAATCTCTGAAGGGAAGGTAGCACTCCTTCCCTGTGCCTGCAGTGTGACATGGGGACGTCTGCACCATGGGGCTGGTTAGAGATGTGCAGTACAATGCCTGTGCCTAGGTACTAGGAATACCCTAATCCCCATGGATTCCTAGCTCTGTTTTCCAACTCTGTTCAAAAATAGTCTCTGACTTCTATTAATGCCTTGAGTCTAACTGGCCAATTAATCAGAGCCAATTTTTGCTAAATGTTTGTCCCACATAAAATTATGACAGCTTGCTGTCTAAGTATAGGATGAGTGCATCCTATATTTCATGCAAGACGTGTGACACGTGGATGCAGGGAGGCTATTTAGCGCGGTGCAGCTGGCGCGCCTCGCTGCTGCGATTCCGCGGAAAGCTGCTCACAAACCATAGCTAGCCTCTTGCCTCACTGCTATTTATTTGTCTTGTCTGGCTTCTTTTTTCCTAATTAAAAATGACATGTACAGTTGGGAAGAAGCTCATTGGTGTCTTAAAATAATTTTGGCCAGTTGATTGAGGTTTCTAGTTAGTTAATGATGAATTTTGGTACTGTGGGGATGCTGCCAGAATGTACAGAAAGCCAAGTCTCTGCCTCATATACACATATGGAATGTGAAACCAGAAGCTGTTTGCAAAAATAAATAATAGGTATGGGGAGGAAAGTACACTATAAAATATAAGATATATTTTATTTATATATCACCTTCTTAAATAAGAAATGCTTGCAATTCCTAATTCCAAACTGTCTCTCTGTGCCTCTCCCTTTCCATGGCTGCACTGCTGTTTATTTACTTCTTATACCTCAGATTCCTGGTGGCTTATTCCTGCCTTTTTCTCTGCTATATCTGTCATCCAGTGCCTAAACTCTTAGCTGCTGGGAGTGAGTGAATAAATAGACTGAATGTAGACAGAAGCTGCCATGGTTTTAGGGACTGCAAGGACCTAGATAGGTGGAAGTCCAATATGGCAGTCTTGCTATCAAAGTATTCCATCAGTATTTGACTTAATTCCTGAAAATGCATGTAGTAATACCGATATATAATCTAGTGGTCCTGTAGGAGAAAGAACTGGACATTCTGTCTCTCTTTCAGAGAAAACAGTAAGATTTTAAGGATTTATTTTTTGCAAAATCTGAGCTTGTCAGACCTGTGATAGGTTGACATAGCCATGATGAGTTTATATTTTCTACAGTTTCAACTGAAATGCAACTTTATGTTGTCTTTCACCAGGTTTTAGAAGAATGTTGGCAGCTTTTTTGGGTTTGTTCCATTTACTGCATTTAAAGTGTCTCCTCACAGCAGATAATTCTGTTGCTTCTAAGTTAGGTTGCCTATGCTATAAATCTTGCTATTGTTTGTGTCAAAAACATCTATACTGTTCATGTTCTACTCTCTGCTTCCTTTTTATCCTCTCCAGAACGAGCACCAGTGAGGTGTTTCTGGATGCTGGAAAACTGGGCTGCTTGCATTGGGTAATATCATTACTATTGGCCTCTCCTCCTGTTAGAGTCAAACTCTGGCCAGAAAGTTAAGCTAAGTTGGATGAATGCTGAAAGAACACATGGAGTTGAATGTTGCCATTCATGAAAAATAAGACATGAATCCAAAAAGCTGCAAAATTGAGATTGCTCACTCTTGGGACTCAATTTCTCATTTAAAATGAAATATGTTTTGGAAACGTCAGTGCATTTGTCACATTCTCCTTTTAAATAGACATCTAAAACAACTGTTTTAAAGTTGGACTCAAACAAGAATAGCAATTCAAACTCTTAAACCTGTTTTCCCAGTTTACAGCTAAATCAAAAGATAGGTATTTCACCAACATAATTAACTATTAGCTTTTTGAAGGATGAGTTGCATCCTTTTGACTGAATGCAGAAGATGTGTTATGATTGTTCTAGGAAAGTGATAATACCGGACTTTTCACAGAAACTTGTAAAAGGAAGACTTGGTGCATTATCTACAACTTTTTTGTCTTTGCCTCGTGGTGTATAGATTACATCTCTTTCAGGCCATTTTTTCTAGTCCCTTAGATTTGCAGGCTCTTTTTAAAAAGTGTGTAGAAATTAATCAGAGCTTCACCAAATCCCAAGAGAAAAAGTTGATGTTCATAACTTCTACCACAGCATTATATCCAATAAAATTCTATTCCTGTGGATTATTTTATGTAAGTCAGTTCTAGGTAAAAAATTAAGGAAAATCAGTCTTAATCAGAAAAATCTATCTATGTTTGAAGTAGTAGGTCTATATTTTTTTCTAAATGTACTTTAGCCAAATAGTTAAATTCTTGTAGTACTAAAATATGTTGTAGAACAGCAAAGACTGAATTTTGCAGTTGGTGGCTCAGGGTGTCATTAAAGTTGATAGGGAGTTTGGCTGATGTGTCTCTACCAGCAGAAGAAATCAGAATATGAACTCATGTTTTGCTATGAAAATACAAACCCAAAAGAACCAGAGCCCGATTCCTGCCTCTCTCTATATCAGGCAGTAGAAAGATTTATATTTGGGGCTCACCTCCAAATGCTCTGACCATCCTTGTCAGTGGCATCATCTCCCTCTTTGCTGCAGTTGCTGAGGTGAAAGATCTGAGCTATAAAGAGGCCTGTGAGGAATAGACTTTTTGATAGGACAGAAAGATTGAGCTTGCAGGAGCATCCTGCTCAGGAAGGGTGGGTAGATCTCCTACTTCTCCCATGGAAAATGTAAGAGATTTTGCAACGAATATTTTGTCATGTGTCTCTTAACAATTATATATTTAATTCTCCTCAGAAACAAGTTTTTTTAAGCACCTGAATTAGAATATTGGTTTCCATTAGGGAAGAAGGCTGTAATCTTAAGAATTTGAGTTAAAACTCCAAAGTAAAGATGTTAATTTGCTAATCCATAGAGTCAGAAGAAACCTCAGTGGCATTTTTGTTATTAAGTGTGCATCTTTTGGAATAATTCTCATTTACACTTCACTAGGGGACTGCAATTATTTCTTTCTTAGGCAAACCAAACTATTGTGGTTCCTGCTTTGTGACCTCGAGAACAGATATACATGTAGCACTGCACTTGAGACTACATGTTAAATTGAGTCAGGAGCTGAAGGTAACACATCAATGGATTGCTGTTTGTCCCACATATTTTCCCTGGAGAGCATTAAGACACAGAGAATTCACAGAATAAGTAAATCATTCAACCTAAATAACACTGCTGATAAATAATTTCCACCAAACTGCACTTTCAATTAATTTGCAACAGAAGGCACATTCAGATGATCGGGCAGAAATGCCTGTAGGCATACAAAATACCTTTCTTTTAAAACTAGGCAAATTTTTTGGTTTTTTTCTAGGCTTTACAGGGTAAGATCACTTGTTGGACTTTTCATCAGACATTTTGATTAGGTCATGTATTTTTATCTTTTTGAAACAGAGATATCATACCTATTGTGTTCCATTACTGTGTGATGTATACTGTATACTCTCTGATAGTGTTGAGGTTGGTCTTTGAAAATAACTCAAGTGTACAGAAATTTTGAAAATAAGGGACAAAACTTACTCTAAACAGATAACAAGAGGATGCTTGTAACTTTCCCTCCCTCCCCAGAGAGTGAGAGCAAATGCAACAGAAGTAATCTTCTGTGCTTTGTCTTTACATGCATAAGCTCAGAGATTGCTTATGAATATAAGGACAACTTGATTTTCCCACATCATGAAAATAAGTTTTTGGGAAATATTTACCTCTCTTATCTGCCATCATACTGGAAAGAATTCAATAAACCTTCTGTGTGTGACAAAATTCAGTCAGGCTGTACAGCATAAACTGTAGCTCAGATGTTTCTGTAAACCACCCTCTTCTAAAAGCTGCTTTTTGCCACTCTGTTAATGCTCACAGCTGTTTACTTGTTCTCAGGTGTGAAATCAAATGTTGGGAGCGCTGGGCTGGGTGTGGCATGACTGAGCACCCATCACCGTGTTCCTTTGAAGGAAGAATCTGGCAAGCAGCATGATGTGGGATCATGCCTTAAGCGTGCTCGTGTGAGTATATAAGCTTCAGTCCTGAGGAGAAATTTATCTGAGATGATTACTTGTTTGTTCCCTGGAGAGCAAGGAAAGAAAGCATGCGGGTATTGTGTGCTATGAACAAGTGGGACCACTCCTCTGAAGTAACTGGAGAAGTATTAGCACATAACAAGTCAGGGTTGTGAGACTTAAAATCCCATTTTATTTGCTAGAATTTATATATGTAGAATGAGGTTCTTTGGAATGTGCTACACTAAGAATAAGTATTTTCATGCTCTATTATTGGTTTACTGAGAGAGAAAATCTTGCTCATTATAGCTATACTCAGAAGGCACTCTGCACTGGTTTCCCATACACACCAAGGAAGCTGAGTTGGAGTAATTCCAAGTACTGTGTGTGACATGATGCAACCTTAGTGCAGCAATCTGCAGCATCTGCAGCAATAACACATATTTCAGCAGAAATGCAAAGAGAGAGAAGTAGGTTTTGTTTTCCCAGAATTTATATTTGAACTATGATCATGCGTATGTATTGGTAAAAGCCACTAAATTACATTAATTCTAGATATGTAGGAACAATATCATGTGAATGTGACCTTTATCTGGATGTTGAATTCTCATTTATTTTGCCTTGTAGCATTGATTACATAGTGATCAATGGTCTTTTCATCAGTAGTATTTTGCATAGCTACTAAATAAACAATGGGTTTGAGACTTTGCATGGTGTGGGAAGGAAGCCTCTGGATCCATCCCTTCCCTCTTACACAGAAGGAAAAGTTCAAGGAATACAAAACTAATAATTGTGATGGAGGAAGTGGTCTTAGGAAAATAAAGAACATTTTAAACACATCCCTACTCGGTTTCTGGTTGAGCAACTGTGCAATCCTGGGCAAATAATTTAGATTTTATCTGTAGGATATAATACAAGATTCTGCAGAAATACCCACCGTGACTTTGACTGAACTGTGAGAACTATTTTTTTCCTCATCTCACTGAATTTTTCAGCTCTTACAAAGCTGGGACATGTCACATAGACCACATGGTACTGGAATAATAAACTGTACATTTATCAAATCAGGTAAAAGACATCAAACCACTGAAATTCTTGAGCATTATTTTTAAAAGAAAAGAAGAGCAAAAAGAAAAGCAAGACTTATCACAAGAAAAATAAAACACTTTAATAAGAATAGGGAATTTTAGAAAACAAAAGCTTATCTTATTTCTGAATCTGTTTTCCTTAGATAAAATGGAATTCCTTATAAAATTGCAATGTGGAATTAAATGGAATAATGTGTAGATCTGGAGAAAAGATTTTTTTCAGTGTTGGTTGTTACAGTTCTGCCTGTGTATGAAAGGAGCCATGAGTGTGTCAGGGAGGAGTGTAAACTGAACCTGGCCTGCTTGGTGCAGTGTGTTTATCAACATAATTTCTCTGTGTGCTTGGGGAAACAGCAAGCTGACCTTGCTGGTCCCTGTGTTACAGCACTGGGAATGTCTGTGAATCTAGCTAGGGACCCTGGTGAATAGCTCCAACTCTGGGGTCAGCCAGAGCAGCCCTAAAGCTTGCTGAGTTTCTACGTAGCCAACAGAGGTGCTGTCATTTCAAGGAGCCCTTGAAAATATTAAAGTGCATCCCATCACAATTCGTGCATCCCTTTCTGTGCCTCCCAGTGGGCTAGAATGGCTGCAAACTAGGAGTGACAGAATGGTTCCTGGGCTTCCAGCAGACTCCTGCCATCCCCTCCCTGCCTCTGTGTGGGACCCCGCGTGTTTGGACTCACAAGATGTCTCAGAGGCACTACTCCTACAGTTCAGACGTGTACAGTGCATGGCTGGGGGCACTGGATTCCCTTCAGAAAGGAAGCCTTAGTGCAGTGTGGTGGTAGGAGATGCTCTGGCTGCTGCGTGGCTCTGCCACATCTCCCTGCTGTGACACCTGACAATTGCACGTTGCCCCTGATCCATCCATTGGGGGCCTGGGGCAGGGGGTCTGAGGGGCAGTGCTGTGGTGGGGAACTAAGCCAGAGACAAACAAGCAAATCTCAAAGACTCCTTGTCATTCTGCATGGTTCTTGAAGGTCTTGATGGCTGTTGTCCCTCAGGAAGGGGACAGAAGGGGAAGAAGTTACCTCAAGTCAGCAGGAAGGGGCCATGTAACAGCAGCAAAGTGAGCCAGCTCTTCTGTGAAATCCTCATCTGAAAAACATCAATTGTAAATTTGCAATCTCGTTTTTCCACATTTGCATGTGAATAAATCTGATGCTTAAATGCTCTGCAGAAAATGAATGAGGCATTTGTGTAAATGTGTGTTCATATTTGAAAATATCAACTAAAAATCTAGGAAGCCTTTGTACACCCACCTTTGCTATCCCTCTTTCAGCTGCTCTGAGGCCCTTTCATAAAGTACTCTTTTTTACTTACAAGAAAAGCATGTATTGTTGCTGTGTTTGTGCTCTGGTATTTTTGCTTTGCCTCAGAGAGAATAGCTGCTTTTTTGCTAACCCTTCAGTTCAGTGTCTGATCCTACTGTTTTCTTCCTTTTTCATCTCTGGTCTTAGATGAGCAAATACCTCCGAAATGTATTTCACAATAATTGCAAAGACAGTGTAAAAAACCACAGCAGCATTAGTTCTGGTGGTGATGGTGAGTTATGAGAAATCCTGTGTGCAAGGAAGAAAACAAAGAGTTTGGTTTTCAGAAGCAGAAAAACAAGTGCTAGGTTGGCCTGAACAGTTCAGAGGTGGAAGGATATTCTGATTTTGCTCAAAGCAACAGTAGCATTGATGCTTTGCTTTTTGCTTTGCATTCTTCCTTTTTTTCTTTCTGTATATATATTTGATATATAAAAAATTTAGAGCAACATATGAATTTCTCATTTTTTCTGTTTTATTGTAGGGAATATTACTTATTGGTTCAAATGCAGTGATTTCTTTCCAGATGCAAGATGTTTTGCAGTTTGAATAGGAATAGCTTTCACAGGAACAGGACAGATGCCTGGCTAAATATTCCAGTCAGTTCTTTTAGAATGACATGGTAGTTGTGATACAGTTCACAATTACATGAGCACTGAAGTTGTTTGCACTCAGTATTTGTGCAAATAGGTCTCCTTGATTTTTTTTTAGTGATGCACTATTGCTATTTAGAAGACTACTTACTTTCATGGGAAATATTGTGCAAAGTGCTCCACATTACTTTTGGCTGATATTTATTTAACAACAATTAGTGCAGGAACTCAGATCCAAATTCCTCTGAATTTCATAAATATTCCAGTCCTGTTTGTAATCTGTACATTTTTTATTTGTCTCTAGAAAATACCAAAAGCATTATTTATGATGGCTTTTTAAGCAATTACCACAGCCTTATTCTGAGAAAGTTGCCCCACAGGAAGTTTCCACATGTAACATAGGGTGCATGTACAGCCCAAACAGACTTGCAAATTGGTGTTATGCACATGATAACTGTGCAGTGGTACAGAAGATAATCTGGAATAGTTCAGTAACCATCTCTCACTGGTTTTTAATTAGTTACCTTAGTTTAGATACCAAACACAGAAAATTATTATCCTTCTGAACTGCCTTTTGCAATTACTATTTGTCAACTCTAATTTCAATATAAGATGTAAAACAGCTCTCTGAAAACTGTTAAAGAAACACAACTGTCTTAGAAAATTAGATAAACCTAGTGAGGGTTAAACTTAACTTTTTCTTCCTGTAAGTGTCATAAGCCCGACCTAGAATTCTTTAATAGATACAGTGCAGAGCAGAACTGAAAGTATTTTTAATTTCACTGCTTTGTATATTTACACAGGGATTACAACAAACTTCTACACTTTATCTACATTTTAATAGGTCAGTGCGAACATATGAAGTGTATTAAGGTGGACTGACTGACTTATTAAACTGACGTGAATTCACCCAAAGCCCCCAGCAGTTGTGTGCAGCAGGGGCTGGGCAGACATGCAAGATTGAGGTCATGCATCCAGCCAGTTTGTAAGATGATCCCTCTGTACTGAGCCATCAGCCATCCTTAGCATAGGGGCGCACTCACACACGCATTCCTGTCAAGTCATCTTGTGAAAGGCTGCTTGCTTCCAGCTTGGCTTGAAAGTGCA
The DNA here is from genome assembly GCF_035770615.1 of Melospiza melodia melodia. Classification (NCBI taxonomy): domain Eukaryota; kingdom Metazoa; phylum Chordata; class Aves; order Passeriformes; family Passerellidae; genus Melospiza; species Melospiza melodia. The sequence goes on from NC_086194.1 coordinate 147,192,142, forward strand.
ACCTTAATAAAACTCACTGAAGCCTGAGAGAAAATAGCAGTTCTGCAGCAGATAGTGTAGGGGAAAGAGACTGGGATATGCATATGCAGCTGACTAAAGCAGGCTACATGCTGGACTGTAACAGAGAGGAAACAATAAATCTTAGCTACTATGCAATAAATATTCCCAATTTTAACTAAGGAAGCTATCCTCACAGTGAAATTCTAAAAAAAAAAAACAAAAAACAAGACAACCAGTTTATCCAAGCTTGATTCTTAAAGTGTGCTGCTCCGCGCCTTTTTCAAAGACTTTGAGGGGAATTAAGAACAAATTTCAAGAAAGAGGAAGAAAAAGTTTTTCTTAAAGCAGGAAAGGAAAGTAATAATAACATGTCAGTTTTCTTTTCCTTTGCTTTCCTGGCAGTGATTCTTGCTCTTGTAGGCTGTACTAACCAGCGTCGGGGTCCAGAAGGCAGTGGGAGAAGATTTAACCGGGTTCAGCACGGGCAGTGCACCTACACTTTCATTCTGCCAGAACAGGACGGGAACTGTCGTGAAAGCACAACAGACCAGTACAGCACAAATGCTCTTCAGAGAGATGCTCCTCACGTGGAACAGGATTTCTCTTCCCAGAAACTGCAACATCTGGAACATGTGATGGAAAATTACACTCAGTGGCTGCAAAAAGTAAGTGCTGCTTTTTTTGTTTCTCACTAAATGATTTCTTTGGGGGATGTTTATGCTGTTTAAAGTTTTCATTAGTTTCTAGGAGAACAGAGCTAATAAGGATTGATAGAGTTCTTGGCTGTGTAGGAGAAAAATGTTTTAGCCAGAGTGCACCCTTCCTAGTGACATTGCTTTTGGGAGCTGAATTTTCTTGACTTTACTGAAAGATGTGACTTCTTAAGGCTTTTTTTCAAGAAAATATGCATGCATGTGAGTTGGAGGACACAAAAATCCTCCAGGGACTCTACGGACAGAACTTACTAAGTTCTGATAAGCTCTACTTATAGTTCACAGATTCAGCTCAGATGTCATGCAGGATACCTGCTACTGTGACAGCAAAAGAGAGCATTTAAAAAAATCAGCATTAAAGGGCACTGGGTTAAGAATATCATTGTTCCTCCATAAACAGATCCTGTAATATTATTCTACCCAGCTGATTGCTGGAAAGAAACAGGAACATATATAGGCATTCACCCTTCCAAAACTTCTCAGTAAACGTTTTTAACCATGTTGAATACACTGGTCTTGACATCCTGCTTCAATTTGTGTTTATATATGTGTATTCTTTCCTAGAAAGGGGAAAATGTGTTTCAAGGTGTTGCAGTAACTTAATAGAAGTAATTATTTTTATGAAATTTGAGTCTGAAAGGCTTAAATATGTGAATAATTTCACTCATATGAACAGTCCCAGTCAGCATGATTACTCACATGTGTAAAATTACATGTCTTGCACAGATATTATCCATACCTTGCTAAGGAAAATGCTTTGGGGTAGCTGACCAGTTAAAATAAATAAACAGTCTGTGTACAGCTATTTGTGATATTCCCATTCACATGCTGCCATTTTAGCCTGGAAAAACTTAGAAAATTACACAATTGAGTGATGCAGCTAGTCATGTAATCTGGTACAAGAAAACTTCTGTATGTACCCACTCGAGAGATACAGGATTTAACTCCAACACAAGTTCTTACTAACAATGAACATGAATAAAATTCTAATGACTCTACTAGCTGGGCTGAAACTTTATATTAGTGCAGTTGCTGCTAACCTATCTCATTTACAACTTTTGTTTCATCCAGACAGTACATAAGACATAAATATGTTAAAAAAGCACATACAGGTCCCCCACCCCCCTAACTCTACTAGAATTTTTAGAGAGGATTTCATAAGTTTTTGGTAAATTATGTTTGTTCCCTTGCATATCTGGCCATAGCAAGAGAGAAAATATTCTGTGCAGAAAATATAACCAAGCATTTAATTTTCAGACTACTTCTCTCATTTTTTAATGTCTTGATTTGCCTTGGGGAATATAGGGCTGGAAATAAGCGGATGTTTTATGTAGAGGAAAATAAATTATTTTACTGTGCCTTGGCAGGCTGAGACAAGCACTAAAAAGGGGAAAGTTGTTTTCTGTTTTTATACACATATGATTTTACTTGAGGAAATTGCCTGCTGAATCATGCTTCTAAGACTCAACTTATTCTGTGTTTGTCCACTAGAGACTGAACTAAGATCACTGTTTCACAGTGATCATGAGGAAATATGAGTCTCTGGAGTGTGAATGTCTGAGGGTTAGTCCTCTCACACTTTGGAGCCAAGTGATTAAACAGGTAGGAAGCCCAGCGAAAGGGGTTTATACTAGGACTGTTTTCTTCTGCAATGATTGTAAAACTGGCTGAGGGCAGAACTATTCCCCTCCTCCTTTCCCTCCCAGCCCCCAATGTCCTGCTCCCAGGGGTTAGCATAAAACTGGGATTATGCATGTATCCCCATGTGTCAGTTTTCCTTAGAATGAAAGGACCTGTTTCTCTGTGTGAAGGACCATGTCTCACTCTGAACAAATGAGGCTGATGCAGCTCCTTTATAGCATCTCTGAATACTGAATTTGCTTTGTTGCTGTTGCCACTACAAAGCATCTCAGCCATAACTCATTTCCTTTCAAAACCTGCATAATGCTCAAGTGTAATGAATATATTACGTAGGTATCTCCCATCTCATTTTTATACTCTGCATTCATTTTTCCCCCTCAAATTTCTACACTTTTACAATGCACCTGCTGTGATTGAACTAAAGAATAATTAACAGTTGCAGGTCTTTTAGTGGAAGAGAATACTTATAATCAAAAAGAATGTTTAAGAATTTTAGAAATAGTCTCATTTACATAAAGGAGTTTTATTTCTTATTTCAGGTAATATATATAACTTCCAATAAAAATTTACATAGCCAATGTTTGGCAAAGGGAATTATTTTCTGAGCACACTCAGCACGGGCAGTGCACCTACACTTTCATTCTGTGATGTTTGAAAAATACTTTCTGTGATATTTGAAAAATACTTACTGTGAAGTTTTGTAAGAATCATGGCTTCCCTAAATTTTAATTTAAAATTGTTATTTAATATCCAAACTATCGGATTTTTAGAAGCAAAAGAAGTACACTTTTCTGTTAAAAAAATTATTTTCTTAATGCACAATTGCTTCTTTGATGATCTACAAGCTTGATTGTGGATAAAAATGCCCTTGCTTGGGGACCCAATTATAGGCAATTAAGTCCCAGCCTTGTCCATTATAATTTGCATATCTATAATCAGTGTAACTGGGGTTGGTTAAAAAACCAGGGAGATGACAAAATGCTCTGCACAGGAACTCTGCAGAAGAAGATGACTTGGTAAACATTTTTAGAGATTTTCCTAGAACTGTTTATTTTAATACCGGATAACTTTCCCCATTGTTTAAGCTTGGGTTTCATTTCTGCAATATGTTTACACTGATAGTTCAAAACAAACAGTTCATCACATTTTCTTTCTTGCAGTAACTGGCTGGCTCACGTGACACTCTTTGGTATTTAGTTGCAGTGTCTAAGGATTGCCAAAGAGGAGTTACATGAAATGTTATCATCATGTCTTGCTTAGGAAGTTGCTGTTGGCTTGCTGAACTTACAGTATTGATGGACTCAGTGTACATTCAGGACAGCTCTATAGATGAGTGTTTCATATACTTTTCCTGACATCTAAATGGCAGAAACAATTGTTATAACAGTAATGAGTGAGTTTTATATGATCCACTTCTTCTTTTCTTCTAGCTCATTATTTAAGCAGAGTACTATAAAAGCTTAAAAATATTGCTTAATGATAGTATACTAATAGAAGCTAACACATACAAGTATTACAAGAAGGTAGATAAACCAAAAAAAAAAAAAAAAAAAAAAAAAAAAAGCAAAAAAAAGCAGCCATAACTCAGTTTCTTTCCCTTCAAAGTGCTGTTATTCACCATCTACAACCAAGGAAGTATGAAATTATTATCTTTATTCAGTCATTAAAGAAACAAATTATGAGCAGTTTTTCTGGGATATCTGTAACCATTTGATAGTCTAAGATTCATTCTCAGAATAAATCGACAAAATTATTTTTGTGGTCTTTGTTGACTTCCTTATTTTGCAACAGTAACAGCAGAAGTGCTCGCCTAGGTTTTAAGCAGGTAAGGGATCTAGGTTTTGAGAGGTCCAGACATTATGTAGAAACACATGGCTTTTGGAAAGGCCAGTGTCTGTCACTGTGTGTTGTGACTCCGCTGAAAGTCTGTCCCTTTGTGCTGTCTTTACCATCAGGGCTTAACTGTTGTTTTCTGCAATGAAGTATAATATGCTTATATGTGTGGAATGGCTGATTTTTGACTTGGATTTTATTTTTTTTTGACTTGGACTTTGCTGAAGATGGGAAAATCCCTTGTCTGTCACTCTTGCTGTGAAGCAGAGAGGAAATACGACCCAGCAAGCTGAGTGAAAATGTGACAGAAAATTTTTTCATATTAAGAAACCAATTTTCATGGGTTGAACTATCACAAGAAATGTTAAAAATTCCATTTTATTTATAATTATCTTTCATTGGGCATTTTGCAATGTAACATGTGACCTAAAAGTTCACATGATATTTGGATGTCAAATGCAACCAGGAGATGCATGATGAACTCCTGGAAACTCCCACAAACACAAGGTGGTCAATGGATTTGGAATCTGCTATTCTGCATGTAGGAGCATTCCTAACAGAACTGTGTAAAGAATGGCTTTCCAGCAAATCTTTCCTTTTTCAAGGTGGACCAGAGCTAAAAGAAAACAGTGAGAAAGTTGCATCCAAAACTGGGCATTATTTGGTGTCCAGCTCAAATCTGTATTTATTTTTTAGACACAGAGGTTACTTATTAATCTGGGTTCTCCCGTTTGCTTTGGAGTCAATGAATTCTCATATCCAAAGGAGAGCCTCATTCTAGTGATATTTGAAGTGCAGTTCCCACAAATGTTGTGAAACAAAGGGTGGAATACAAATTAGTGGGATTTCTTAGTGTACTTCTCAATGAGCAAGTATATCTGTAAAAAATCCAAATTTAAGGAGTAAAAATAACTTGATGGAAATAAACTTGCTCCAAGAAAATTAATGTTTGAGTGTAAATCCAAAATTGCTTATATTCCCCCAAAAATCTATTGGCCAAGAACATGCCTGCTTTTCAAAACTTTATTAGTCAAATTGCTCAAGTCCTTGGAATATTCTGATATACCCACAAGAAAGAGGCAATACTTCAAATGTGGAAATGCCTGAAAGCTTTACATTATTGGAGAATAATTTATTTGACAATTAAGCTTTTTTTTAGAAGCAGAGGAATCAGGGAATTAGACTCAAGGACAGTTTCACATGTTGCCACATTTGGTAGCAAATTACTTAAAAAAATATTTCCCATGCTTGGAGGGAAGGCTTTATCATAATGTTCAGTAGGAACTGAATGTGTTTATTTACAGTGATGACAGCCATAATTAGGAAATTTCTGGTAACAATAAAATATTACATTTATTAGTCATCAGAATTGTCCAACCGAGATGCCCCGTGGGAGATCTCATTTGGAGCACTGAGAGCTTTTCTAAATGAAACTGATATACAGTAAATGCTACGTAATTTTCAGAGTGCTGAGAACTCATTGTTCCCATTCAACCAAGCAACCTACTCCTACAGTGCTGTGTGTCCTGGGGAGAAAAAAAACACCACTGGGGGAAAAGTAATGAGGTTGGGTATGTCAGGTCTGCATCATCCCACCCTAACTTAGAGTTATAGAATCATAGGATCATTAAGGTTGAAAAAGACTTCCAAGATCAAGTTCAACCTCTGAACCAAACATCACCATGTCAACTAAATCATTGCACTAAGTGCTACATCCAGTCATTTCTTGAACAACCTTCCTGGACAGTGACTCCACTAGCTAGCTCCCTGGGCAGCCAGTTCCCATGCTTAACCACCCTTTCAATTAAGAACTTTTTTCCTGACATCAACCTGAACCTCCCCTGGCACAGCTTGAGGCCATTTCCTCTTGTCCTGTCACTTGCTGCTCAGAAGAAGAGGCCAACCCCACCTCACTACAACCTCCTTTCACGTAATTGTAGAGAATGATAAAGTCCCTTTTTAGCCTCCTTTTCTTCAGGCTAAACAGCCTCAGCTCCTTCAGCTGCTTCTCATACAACTTACCTTTAAACACTTTTAAACTGGTCTTTAAACCAGCTTTGTTGCCCTTCTCTGGACCTGCTCCAGCCACTCACTGTCCTTCTTGAATTGAGTGGCCTGAAACTGGACACAGCTTTCAAGGAGTGGTTTCACTAGTGCCCAGTTCAGGACAATCACTTTACTAATTCTGCTGGCCACCCTATTTCTGATCCAGGCCAGGATGCCATTGGCCTTCTTGGCCACCTGGGCATGCACTGGCTCACATTCAGCAGCTGTCAACCAGCACCCCCAGGTCCTTTTCCACTGGGCAGCTTTCCAGGCACTGTTCCCACTGAAGGGGGTTGTTGTGACCCAAGGGCAGGACCCAGCACTTGGCCTTGTTTAACTTCGTACAGTTGGCCTTGGTCCACAGATCCGGCCTGTCCAGATCCCTCTGCAGAAACTTCCTACCCTCCAGCAGATCCACACTCTCACTCCACTTAGTGCAGTCTGTGAACTTGCTGAGGAAGCACTCGATCCCCTCATCCAGTTAATTAAAAAAGTTACTAAATAGAGCTGGCCCCAATACTGAATCTTGGAGATGGCATGAGTGACTGGCCACCAGCTGGAAATAGAATTCACTATCACACTCTGGGCCCAGTCTTAGAGCCAGTTTTTAACTCAGAGTGCCCCTCTCCAAGTCACTGGCTGCCAGCTTCTTCAGGAGAATGCCAGTTACCCATATAGTTTTTTCTTTGCTGTGGGGAATCTCTTAGTGCTGTGTCAAGAGACAGTAGCAAGCCCAGAGGAAGACTCAGGCGTCTGAACAGTTCTGTGGAAGTCCCTGTTTCTCTTCACTGACCCCAGGAAAATCCTGAGCAGCTTGCTTACTGATTTAAACACCCCAGTTAAGTGTGATGGATTTAAGCTTTACTTCTGTCCAGGCCTGCAGTATGCACTTCACTTGTGACTGCTAGGAAATTGTAAACTCATCAAGCTGCTGCTCCAACCTGTATCCATCTGTACATGACCAGTGAGGAATACCTCGTCATTCAGTGCTAATGTTTATTTTTGTCAATTAACAAAATTAAATGTTTATTAATAAAAATTAATTTTGTTAATTTGCAAAAATTAAAAAAAATTTTGGATAAACTTGTTTTTATCAAAACTGGGGTTGTTTGCATGACCTGTTGCAAATGAAATCTGAACTTAACGGTGTACTGTTATTCATCTCAATTTACAGTTTAGCTTAGTTCAGTCTTATTGCCTGTATTTACAACAATTGCAGATAAGGAAGAGCTAGTAAATGAGGACCTTCTAAAACCAGCATCATGGTTTAAGTTTGCTGTGAACTCATCTTTAACACCAGCAGCTCAAGTGTCTTGAATAAACAGCCCGGGTGTAAAAATCTTCCCAGTAGCATAAGAATTTCCTCTCTTGTTAAGGGGTTGAAGTTTGATCAGGAAAAGGAAATTGAAGTAGTTTCATATTTCTTAGAAAAAACTTTTTCTTATGAAACAAGCTGTACTTAACACAAGATTATTTTTCTGCAACCACATGTGCATACTTTAGACAGTGTTATGAAATGCCGGGGTGGTGAATATTCACTTGGAAGGATAACTTAGAAATGCCATAAATTGTTACACATTTGCACTACATTCTCATTAATATTTCTGCACAAAGATCAAGATTCACTTTTCATTGTCTTAGTTAGGAATCAGGTTAATCTAAGACAGTGTAAGTCACTACTCAACTGGGATAAGAATTCTAATCAGGGACTTGCACCAGTTTAATTATCCCTGTTTAAAACTGATACAAATCAAACTAGCATAACTTTCCTGTCTAAACAAGACCTAACAGTGAATTACACTCAGCACTGAACATGTATATGATGCAGATGGTCAATGCAAGACAGGTACAGGGTCAGCTAGAAAGATGCCCAAGTTACACTATATAAATTATTTGCTTTCCGATTTAAATGGAACAAACCCACCAAAATATTGTTTAAGATAATGCAGTAATTGCTTAGAGGAAGTCATATAGAAAATATGTATTCAAGGCCATGGAGCTACCTTGAAGGAAATTTCTTAAACTTTCTTGACTAGCTTCTAGGAGGAGAAATGAAAAAAAAAAAAAGAAAAAGAAATAATAAGAAAAAGGGTAAGAGTAATAGAAGTATGCTAGTTTCATGGTGGAATAGGTGTGTCTTTAGGAGAGGTACTTTAAAGGTCTGTTATATGATAGTATGTGATGAATCATATGATCTGTGTTACTAATCTTTTCTTAAAGGAGAGAGAAATAGGCTGAAAGTCCATATAAAATGTTGCAGTTGGAAAATCTGTGAAGAAGATCTGTAAGTAAAAAGTGGATGATGAAAAGCTCTCTAAGAAGTCTGTAAAATTTCTTTCCCTTCAACAAATGAGTCTGGAGCATGAGTGTCTGCACACATATATGCATTTTGGTCTTTGGAGTGTTTAGTTTTAAGACACTTGGAAATCTGTTTTTAAATGTTGTGTCTTAAATCCATTTTCATGTTTTATACCAATGTACATGCTATCAATCTGTTGTTCTCCTCAAAATGACCTGTTGGCTTAAAAAAAACCAAACTGGTAGCAAGATGAAATCTTGTTTGTTGTACATGCATTAATTCTGTGTGAACAATTCCCCAGCTGCATTGCTGAAAATACATTTTACAAAAGCACATTTGCTTTTGTTCCTTCCAGAATGTATATGAAGCAGGAATTTTCATGTATCCTGGAAAAAGTATTGGACTTTTGTTCTCCCCATCCCAGGCACATTTCTGTCCTTACATGTGTCTGTGTTGCAAGACAAACCTGACTGTGCTCCATGCATGCATGACATCTGCTTCTTCAATAGAAAAATGGCAGAGGTATATAGCTATAATTTTTCTTCCTTTCTTCTGGGGATTTTTATTTTTAAATTCTTGCCATTTGTCTGTCATGTTGTCTCTAGTTGTCTTGTTGCAGACAGAGGTACCAGGCATTCCTTCTGACACAGGAATGTATGGAAACAACAAAAATTAACTTGGTCCAGTTAGCTGAATTTTCTTCTGAGTCTGTTCTGCCTGAGAATTTGGGTACTGGTATTCTTTCTCCTCCTCTTATACCAAAGAGGCTTGAGAGATCACAGTAGAGATAAGATAAACTCTGGGCATTCCTCCTAGGATGAAATTAGGCAAGACTAGAGAACTATGGGAGAAAATTTGGAGTATGAGTAGAACCTTAGAAGGTAATTTGTCTGGTTTTGACAGCATGGCTTCTTTCACACTAGAACACAGATGATCAGATTGGTGCTAATCAGTTTTGAATCTAAAAATGATTTCTACTGCAGGCTGATGCGCCATTTATAGACTGATCCTTCCCTTTTCACATCTGAACTTCCCTTAAAGTCTTTCTATATGCAAGACATTTTTTTTAAAATATTTAAGTTACAAAATTTAAGTCTTAGGGATAATACTGTTAGCAGTCATTCTTTTAGCTTCCCGATCTGTGATACACCAACCTAAAACTGCAGATGTAACTTGCAAGGTTTCAGAGAAAAGCACTGAGTTTGAGGCAGGTGAGTGGTCCTGCCCACTATTTTAAATGTTGCAGCAAACTTTGAGTCATTACCAAAGGCCATTAATTCTTTAAAGTGGGATTCTTATGTCCTGATTGTAGGTGAAAAACAATCAGATTCTTGATATGTACATTCAATATTTTGACATGTATTTTAATATTTCTCCTTTATACACTCCAAACGCGCAGAACATATTTTAAATACCTGCAAAAATCAAAGGAGAAGTCCTAGTACAATCTCTAGAGATGCATTTCATTTATCTTCAAGATTGCTGTGGACTTGCCTGCCCTCTGGATCATATTATTTATGAATGTTTTAAAGTTGTCAGCCTATGTTTATAAAAGCGTATTTTTCTTTTGGAATCTCTTGCCTGCAAATATGGTGTTGCACAGTGCAGATTTAGGAAAAAATAACTTATTTGTTGTTAACTGATATATATTTTTGTTTTCTTTTTCTAGGCAATGTATTGAATGAATGTTTGAATTTGCATTACAACACCCATGGTTCTGTTTAACAGTGCTGATTTTCACTTTCATATATTCAGCTTTGAGTTGCTTTAGCAGTATTTATTTTCTGGGAATTTTAGTTCTCATGCAGAAGTATTTTGAAGGAAAGAAAACTGTATTAAATAATTTCTTTAGAACTCTGCCATCAGTTCAGTGTGTGGGTAACAGTGAGGGTGAATCATAGGGTCAGTTACACATCTTTCTCTTCTCACTTATGAGTCATGCATTTGTGTCTCAGGAAGGAAGGATCTTCAAATAATTATGTCACTACCACTATCAGAGTACGATTCCTAAAAAATGTGGGGTTTTTTTTAAATTGAAAGTCCTGTGCAGAAATTATTCAATATTTCTGAAATCTCAGAGAAATGCTTCATATAAAATCTGTTTCCTTGAAGTCTCCTGCAACACCAAAGAACTCAAAGACTGCTGCAGCCTTTCATAAATTGGGCATTCATATGCAGATAAAAGTAACAGAAATGAGGATTTAGATCACTGCCTTTATCATTTAAGTATTAAGTATATTTATTTGTATTATAGTTAAATATTTACCCTTCCCAGTCTTAACTCATCAGGAAATTCCAGTAGCCTTCTAGGCCACATCAGCAAATCAACACAGTAATGGGAAACCCCCAAACCATGAAGCCTTTGGTGCCGTGCCTGGAATTTTGAGGATCTGCTTAGAAGGAAAATTGCTCAAAGAGATGATCTAATCTCTTCCTGAATGAACTATTCCCTTTTGTTCCTTGGCTAAAACTTCATACTTCACTCTGTGTGTGACTTACCACAGTAGAGATAAATGGTCAAGGGCCACCTATCTTTCCTGCGTCACTTCTGTCAATGGGAAAGGCCATCAATGCTCTGCTTGAAGGTTTTTCTGTGTTGCTATTTTTGTGTGGAGGAGATATGGACTGCAGAATTCTTTATCACTTTAGCCTGTGAAATACAGAGGCGATGATTAAGGTTGTTTGTCTTCACATTTTTCTTGAATGATCCAGATGGATCTCTTGGCTTTTCTAGGAATTGTGGTTGATGCAATAAATATTCTTTTGTATACTCCTCTGACATCATTGACCTCCATGACATCCCACAGCTTAACCATTAGAGCCTCTGCCTTTGTGTCCATTGTTAAAAGAACTGTTTTTACCTGTTACAATACCAAAGTTTTATGCAGGGAAGCATAAACAAGACAACTGTATTTGCAGAGGACACAAGGGAAGAGTCGTTTGCCACGTAGCATAAGATTATTGTTAAAAGTAAAAGATGATTACAGCAGAATTAATTCAATAATAATTGGAAACAAAATGTCTTGGTGTTGATGACTCAGTTTCTAACTGTGGATCATCAGTCTAGGGAGGGTCAGGTCAGGGAAAGTGTAAGGGACCCAGAGAGATATAGAAATGGCTAAATATAAGGTGGGAGGTGAGGGTGGTGCTTCAGAGCAAGAAGTCTGTCCATTTGAGGTTGATAGAAGATTTGATTAAAAATTCCTAGGAGGGTAAATGATACAATCCACAAATTTGTGACTGCCAAGGTACCAACCTATCACTAAAGTACACACAACCAGGTACCTTGTCCTGATGTGACAGAAAAGACTGAGAAATTACTTTGGTATTCAGCACTGTGTTCAGTAAAATGTCCTGAAACAATGCAGATGTAAACTGTTTACAGGTGTGTGGCCCTACAAATGTCATAATACTGTGTATTTCAGCAGTAGTAAAGCTTGCTGAAGAAAAACTCATCATAATCAAAATAAGATTTCTTTTTATTAAAAAGAACAAGAAAATTCTTTTTCAAAACTTAAGAATATAAAAGCAAGTAAGAGAAGATGCTCAGCATCATGTTTTAATGAGGAAACCAGAAAGTCTCCAAATTTTGCTAGTTATCAAGGTATATCTAAAATGCATCCCAGGCTGAAATGCTGAATGGAACTCAAATGCCATGTGGGGCATTACAGGTTGTAGCTAATGTGTCACCAGGAATGCCCTTGCAGCTATCTATGATGAACTCATAAGCAGTGTTTGTGGTTGCTGCTTATACCATTAAGTGAAGAAACAATTTAATTGCATCCAGCAAGCACCCTGGACAGTTTATGATGATGAGCTAGAGGTCAGGAATACTGGAAAGGCATGTGCCCACATTTGCCAACTTTAAATTTTGCAAGATCTAAGAACTTGACCTCAAGTGCTCCAAGGGTCCTCAAATGTGGACTATGAATGAGGCATATGAATATATGCCTCAAATATTCATGAGGCAAGCTTTAACCCAGTAAAATAAATTGTTTTAATTTCACAATTGGAGTGTTAGGACAAGGACATAGCTACTTTTCACAGACTTCAGCTGGAGGTAGAACTGAGTTGGAATTCCTCTGTTGCACTGAACAAGCACATGTATATTTTATTCTTTTGGATAAGTGGGTGAGAATGAGAAGTCCAGAGACTTTTATAGAGAACATTGACACAAAGTTCAATAAAAGGAGAATTATAATTCCTTGTACAGCTTACCTAAATAAACATTTATCATTAAATAACTTTTTTTTTTTTTTTTTTGGCTAATGCATGATAACCATTATGTCACATGCTGAACAAGCCACTATACAAACAGGAATAAATTTAGTATGTAATTGTTTATTCAAAATATTTATATATTGACTTTTAAAGTAAAATGGATGTACCAACGATAAAAAATATTTATAAAATTAAATATGGACTGAAATAAAAGAACTTGTCAAGAATTCAGTTTTAAAGCTAGGATTAGGGATTGTATTTTTTAGTGCTAAACCAGTAAGAGCATTTGTTGTGTATTACCTTAATAGCTCCCACAAAAAAACTGCCTTACAAACCCTAGAAGTAAGAGGGAAAAAATGAAAAAGAAAGAAGTTTCCTTGAGCCAGGATTTAGTACTCCAACGCATCTTGGAAACATCTAGTAATTTGGCCACTCACCCCCTGGGGTATTTCCTGGAAGCAGAATTGAGCAAGACTGAAAATGTTTTTGTTGCACTGTTATGGGCATGAAGTTAAGACATGAATTCTTGATCCATAAAATATGTACCAAGTGTGACATCTTTTTTCATGTGAGCTTTTAAAGACTACTTCAACATTTTTATTCATTATTTTTCTGACAAAATCATACAAAGCTCCTGAAATCATGATCAAAACTCTGGTTGTTCATCACTAGAATTAATCCTGTTTGGTTTTGTCTTTGTTTTTAATTTTTTTCTGGGCTATTACTCACCATGATGGGACACTGAAAATGTGTTTTAGTGTATATTTCCCATTTTCATTATTCGTAAGTTTCAAGATGACAGCTGAGTGTTACTTCTATCAGCATGGTTTTGAATGCTGTCATGCTTTCACTTCCATAGTACAATCATTCAGAAAGTATATAAGAAAGCTGAAGCAAGACTATTTTTAGAATACTACTCATAATGGAATAGAGAGATATTATATTTTGAGACAACCTAAGTCAGAGTTGCTCAGTGTTTTTTCTATCACAATGGATATTAATTTTGGTTTTGCTTCTCTTAGGCTTGGCATTGCTATTATATTTTCCAGGTGTTGTTATCATAAGATCTTACCAAAAAAATTCAATTAGAAAAACTAGTAATTTTCTATGGGAACATAAACTCAGAGGAGGTTTTCAACACAGTCTGCAAACCCAAACTATTATCATTAAAGACTCTCCAGAGGATTAGAAACTGGGAAAAAGGTCTTGACTCTCGCTTGGAGTGTGATGTTAATGTATCCGTATGGAGCTTGGCCTGATGCTGCTCACAGTGAATCGGCAGGAAAAAACTAAGCTCAATTTCTCTTCCCAAAAGGGGTTTTCCCAACCTCAGGCCCACCCAACTTAACCTGACTCTATCTTTTCTCCTTTTCCTGTCACTTTCAGAAGTTCCAGGTTTACCTTTTGGTACCAGCTATCTGGGTTCACAAACATCAAAAGGTTTCTGCCCTAACATAAGGGGATTTCTCTCTAGTAAGAGACAGACAAACCCCAGTACTATCCAGGCAAATCTATTTGGCAGAACAGGAAATTCCCAGATGGTCAGGAGGAATTTTAAAGGGTTGGAGTGGTATGTTGCAAAACACTAGCCTGGCACTCACGGAGACTGAAGTCTGTTATTTATAGAAAATCAGAGGCAAAAAAATGGATGACGTGCTTCCTCACAATATGCTCTACAATCTTTGCATTGTGTCAACATGAATTTGTGGGGTACCGCAGCAAGATACGAAATGATAGCATGGTCTCTATCCCCCGCCAGTTCTTTCCTCCACACGCCTAGAAAGATACCAAGTAAATTTGTGAGCAGGGGCAGTTTTATAATGATCAAACAAACAAACAAACGCCTTTAGAAAACCCTGGAACAACAACATAAATTAGAAATAATGTAATCACTGGCATCAGTGGAACAATCCAATATCAAACCTCTGTAGCTTAAAGAAGAGGACTCAAGTCCAGCCTGTGACAAGCAGACAAGCTCAGATATTTTTGTTCATTTGAGGATAGGATTTAGTGTACAGCTTTTAGTAGGCATCCAAGCACTCTCCAGGCCTGAAAGGGGGATCATGAGGTACATCTCATAAGAATAATTTTATAGAGATATTTTTAGTGTTTCCTTTTTATTTCATGTCAAAAAGAACATAAAAATGACTTTTCTTATCTTTTTTTCGCTATTCTTCCTTTCAGTCCTTTAAAATGCCAAAGAAGAATCGAGATACTTGTTGAGACAGGAGCACTCAAGTAGGCAGATTATCTTAATTTAAACCTAGTCTTGGATTCTATCTGGCATCTAATGGACATTTGAGTCATTTTTTGTGTTTCTTTTGCTGAAGCCAATCCAGAAATGGCTTAGGGTGGGTTGGGCTTTTTTTCCAAAATATCTTAAAATAGAAAACTCTCCAAACTCCTAAAATAGAGACTCTCCAATCTTAGGTCTTGAGACCTCAGGTAACAACAGCCTCATGGTACAGAGCAACTGTAAACCAGAATGCTGTGGTTTTCAGCCAAGAGGGTAAAATTCTTACTTAAATAATGTAATTTCTCTCTTTTTTATCTATTTGTTTATAAAGTAATCTTCATTTTCTTTTAAAAATTTGAATTTTTTTCAAGAACTGAAAGAAGTGTCACTGGAAAACATTTTCCTGCTGATAAAATCAGCAGATTGATTTTTTTCCCCCCTTCCACATGAGCTAAATTAGCCAGCTAAAAGTTATTTTTCTTAATTAAACCAAAACCCAGGGCATTGGAAGAAAAGTTACAAATAGTTCTCTTTGAACTCAGATGCCTCTAGTTCAGTGGGGACAGTTTGCATGCTCTTTTCTACATCAACAACATTCCACATGCATATTCTTTCTATCTTCAAGCAAGAAAAGGAACAGCAGAAGCAACTGTTTCCAGATAAACAGGAGGTCACCAAAACAGTGCGTCCTTTTTCTTGCTAGAAAATACATCCGTATGCTGTGGCTGTACACAAATATTACATTTAGGCTTCTCCTTCATACACCAAGATAGTACCAGAACCTGATTCTACTCTCACTCAAGTTAGCCCTAAGGCAATCACTTTGTAGAAGCCTGCTGATTTTATCAATTGAACACATGATAACAGTCCAGTGTTTTGTTTAGTGATATACTGGAAATGCATGTCTGGATGTTAGAGTCATAGAAACTTTGATGTTGGTAAGGATCTTAAAGACCATCTATTTGCAGCCCCACAGCCACAGTCAGGTGCGTTTTCCGCTAGACCAGTTTGCACAAAGCCCCACCCAACCTGGCCTTCAAAACTTCCAGGGATGGGGCAGCCACAATTGCCCTGGGCAGAGATGCCCTGAGAAACAGGAGTGCTTTTCCTCCCGAACTTGCTGGAGCCTCCATGTCTGATTTGGCAAGGTTTTATGTCATCCCTCTGGCTTCTTATGAGAAAGATGTCTTTTAATTCCATATACCAGTCATCAAGCCCACATACACTTTAGTTTTGTGCTTCTACACTGCAGCATAGTGAGAAAAAAAAAATCTTACTGTGAAGGTCACAAGATAAAATTTAAAGAAATCATAAGGGCTGCTTGAGTGTCCCTCCCCATAAATGACCTCTCTGCTTGAATTTTTAACCAGCTCATATTTTAAGTTTGTATGTCTTTGATAACAACTAAGAAAATTAATGTCTATGATTCCTTTTTGAGGTGCTTTTTGAAAAATTGTTTATTAAAGCTACAGTTTCCAAACAAAATTTAACTGTTATTGCCATTGTTTGGGATACCATTTGTGCATGGAATAAAATAGTTTGCCTAGTTCTTAAATCCAGAAATTATTCTGTGGTATTATTGCATGGAAGCAAGTAATGCAGTAAAAATCACTTGTCCTTCACAATTTATGACAACTGAATATTATGCATTAAATGCAACATAGTGGAGAAGAAACACTTCTTTTTTCTAGCAGAAATGAAATTTCATTGCAGTAAACATTCACAGGATTTTTAGCTTTAAACAACATTTACAAAATGAATAAAAAACTTGATAAAAATATTGTAATGTTTACATTTCAGATTATTGGAAATGGTTTACTTAAATATTCTGATATAAATAAAGATTCTAGCTAGAAATATCAGCTGTAATGATATCAAAGGCAGAACTCAAGCAATTTCAGTGCCATCAAGAGTGAATATCTAACTCTGCTGGTTAAATTTCTGGCCCTATGAAAGAAGTAGTGTTATTGCTGTAAGCTCCATGTATAAACCTGTTATAGCTCTCTCAATATTGACAGAGGTTCCATGGTTGCTTTACAGTCTTGCATTCCTTATTTAGAGAATGGCAACAACTGATCATACTTCTGCAACCTTCTGTGGTCAGGATCCCAACACATTTTAGAAATGTTTAGAAGTGTTAGAATAAAGCTTCATAATACCCAGAAAGCTTGGAGGTGGCAGTAGTTTTCTTATTATTACCCATTGGGCCATCCAAGGTACACAAGCTACAAGCTAATGTGCCTTTAGGCACTTCAGAAACCTAAGTACAGCCAACAATAAACTAAGACCTGTGGTAGCTCCAGTTTTTATATGATAGCTATTTTAATACTCCACACTAATACAGATAGGTAAATATCCAACTTCTCTCATGTTACTCCTCCCACTGCTGTCTAAAATTTGGGTTCTGTAGGCTAATTTCATAGCGTGAAATAGGTTTAAGTCTATGCTGCTCAACCAAGGTTAGTGGAATGGTTTTTAAATCAGGTAGGCTTCTGGATGTTCATGCTTACTCTAAAACCTCATTTTCAATGCATATTGATGCCTCCTTGATGAATTGGACTACTTTATTGGAATGAAAATTAAACTGGTCAGACCTCCTGCACACATCCATGCTATTTCCTTGTCTCACTCAATTTCTAAAATGGCCATTTTTGTATTTCTGAAGAGACCAGCCCTGATGTGCAAAGGAGCAATGCTGTGGCACAGCAGCAAATCCTCAGCAACGCCCACGCATGGAAATACCAAACCATTTCACATCTATTTCTGTTTGCCAAGTGACACATGCAGAAAGATGAGGCAGTGGCTGAACAGAGAGGTTTGGCTGGAACTAAGGAAGGAGAGATTCTGGCCTATGGAAGAAGGGCCAGGCCACTCAGAAGCTCTACAATGATGTCATAAGGTTCTGTAGGGTGAAAACTAGAGGGGCCAAAGCACAGCTAGAACTTAATCTGGCTACTGCTGTAGAAGACAATAAAAATATTATTATATTGCCACTTTTGTAGTTAGAACAGTTGGTTTTGGGAAGTGGTTGAGTCACCATCCCTGAAGGTCTTTAAAACTGTAGATGTGGTGCTTAGGGACATGGTTTATTGCTGGATTTGGCAGTGCTAGGTTAATCATTGGACTTGATGGTCTTAAAGGTTTTTCCCAGCCTAAATGATTCTGTTACTATGAATAAGAGAGATGAGTTTGTTACAAAATGTTTACACAGTATGAACATTTTTAAAGGGGTTACTCTCTACACAAAATTTTGGATCAAATTTTTCAACACTCTTCTAATGTTTTATGATAAATATTTTTTATCAGAGGCAAAATATTATTAATTGCAGAACAAATAATTATGGAAATATAGATATTTAATTGTTTTTTTATATGACTCCATGTTGCCACTTATTTGCCTAAGCCCACATGGTGTGAATTATCAGACACACCAAGCAAAGCACTGTGTTTTTATATGTTGTTGTTATGTGCATATTTCCAAACTTATTATTCTGTGTACTATTTTACCTGATTCTTTCTATATTTCACATGTCTTCTACTGAAGGTCTTAGAAAAGCTGTGTTCATGTAAATATTTAAAATAGCATACTTTGGCTTGATTTACAGTTTTTCAAATGTCTTCTAAGTTAGAAGTTTTAGCCCGTTAGGTCAAGCCATTGTCATCTCTCTTGCATAGCATGTAAGGGAACAATTTATTAAAATACATAAAATTGCATAAGAACAAGCAGGTTTGGTAAAAATGTAAGGAATGTCAGCAGTGAAGACATTATTGAACTGTTGACTAGAAAACATATCAAATTTTTGGTGGGAAGAAAGAATGATAAAAAATTTTCAAGGAACAATGTTATTATGTCTGAAAAATTGTAGACTACATTTCAACTAAAAAAAATTATCAGGTCTACTACCAATATCTCAAATATTTCTTGCAACAGAAAAGACAGCTTTTGTGTAGACTTGAGGGATTATCTATATTTTTATAGCATTCTTTATGTAATCATGGCTATGGAATATTAATATTTGTTTTATTTTTATTAATTTCATTTTTTCCAGTTCTGATTACTGGAATATCCACTGCTCTTGTTCTGTTTCTGTTTCTGTTTATTGTAGATTTGTACAGCATGCCTGAGTTCAACAAAATGTAACTAGAAGCAGAACAGGCATTATTTTCTTTTGCATATTTACACATAATTTTGAACATATGGTTCCAAGCATATTTTTGAATTAAATTGTCACTAACTTCAATGAATGCTTGTTTTTATTTTTTTTCCTACTTTTATGTTTTGCATTTGTTGCCCAAGAGATTCATAGACAGCTGCAAGATCCCTTCTTTGGGCAACACCCTAAAGGATGTAAAAAATAGCAGCTAGAAATGAGGGCTTCCAAACATGATTAAGTTCCTTGGTACAAAGAGCTATGCTGATAAGTGGACCTTGGAGAGGTAAATACACTTCAAATTGGTGATTGCTACTAGCAAAGGAGATTTTGAGAGTTACTAAAGGTCAGCTTTCATCTGGAGATAAAGCTTCAGTGGCTTCTGGTGATGTCACTTTTCCTTTCAGACATTCACCATACTTGGGAGAGGCTGAAAAATTTACATTTACTCTTATTTCAACACATGATCCAAAGAAAGTTTGGCATCATTAAATAATTAGCATTACTTGAGCACACTGTCTTGAGGAACATGATGTAAAAAGGATTATGTCCCATCTAGGAATTCACATGTTTTGTAAATGAAGGATATTGAATAAAACTGAAAACATCTGCAATTTTGACAGACTTAAAATACATTTTGGAAGAATATTTTTATCACATTTGGTTCATTATTTATTGTCACAGAATCTCCTTATAGTGACTTCAGAAAGAACATTAGCTAACTGCATTACAAATGTGAAAAAAATCTGTCTTCAACAAGGTTGGCTTGGTTGAAAGTGGGTATGATGTTAAGGTAATTACAAATAGCATGTCAGCATGCTGTTCAACTATCCTGTTAGAAAACATGTATCTTTATTTTTTACCTAGTGATAGAGAAAATTGAGATATAACAATAAATCTGATGAAAGCAGTGACAATTTACATTAATTCATCTTACTAATACTAACTTCTTTTGTTTTGAGGACAAAGTATAACTCCTAGTTACAAAACTTTAATTTAACAGGATTTTCTTTTGTCATTAACTACTATTCTCAGTCTACCAGATTTGATGGAATTAATAGAGTGATTTAAATATTGAATTTCCTAATTAACATATCAAAAAGTTTTATAGCAGCAAGAAATGAATACACACTGACCCTAAACACCTCTGCTTAATATTCTGAAATTTGGTAGATGAAGAGGAAACTAGATTTTAAAGATAGGAAGGGAGGTCATTTACTATTGTAAAATCTTGTCTTTTTTTTTTTTTTTTTTGCCTTTTTCTATTTTCAAAGTAAAATAGGCTGGTTGATTTTAGTTTGTTGTCAGTTTAGGACTCTGTACTTTCAATCATCACAGCAGCACTTTCTGGAGTTGTTCATATGGAATAAAAGAACTGTACAAAGTCCTGTCTCTAATTTTAAAATATTTTTAAACCTCAACTAATAAATATGATGTTTTATGACAGGAACTTCCATTAGTAGATGCTAAATAGCCATCTGCCTCCACAATCTTCATACAAAATAGTTATGAAAAACTGCAGAAAATTCATTCATTTTTTGGGCCATACATGGATTACCTTTGATTTTCAACATTTACATCACCACCTAATTGTCTTGTTTCTTTCTTTTTTTATACTCTTTTTATTTATTATAAATTGATATTCTATGATCTCTCTATTTAATTGTCTCAGTTATTTCATAATTTTATTTCTTCGTAAATATGTATTTCCTTTCATCATTCATTGTATGTAGTTTTCCAGTTATTGCTCAATTATTCAGGTAGTTTCAGGAATGCTGCAAAATTTTAAAATCATGTTTCAGTTTTATCAGGATCTATTATTATTAGTTATCTGTGAAAGGAAATGCAATCCTGGCTCATAAACAGCCAGTCTGATGAGCTGGCTTTTTGCTGCAGGTCTTGGATTCCCTGAGACCCCAGGGTGTGGAGGAACTGGAGTGCCTAGGAATCAAAGCTGACCCAGAAACCTTGGCATCTGGATGTTATGGCTCCCACGAGCTTTGAAACTCCTGGCTTTACGGCTGTCCAGGATGAAATTCAGCCAAGAGCTTTCTAACCCTGGAGGACCTGGGAGTCTGGGCCTTTGCAGCTGGAAATCCCAGAACTTTCTGTGTCACAGGTCCCTGCAAATCTGTTCAGTGGCTCTTTGCAGAGCTGGGAGCCTGGAAATCACTTTGTGCTGGGCCACACAGGAGCCTGGTAGTGACAGTGACAAATCCTGCCTAAAAAGCAGGTTTCCACTGCAATTTTTGTATTCGAACTCTTTTCATTAAATATTCTTGCAGCAATAATTTGGAATTACTTAAAGGGGAAACAGTTTTGGAGCAATGTTAAACATGTTAGCTTGGAGAGCTTCTGTTTCTTAATGTTTTGCTCTTGGAAACACTGATATTTGGAACAAGAGCATCTGAGATATCTTGCAATGGCTCCAGAACTGATTTCTTGCTCCAGATTTCTCATAGATAGGAAGATGTGTCCTACATTACTGATGACCTCAAGTTTATTTCACATAAGGGTATATGCATTTCACATAAGGGGGTGCATAGTATGTTTTTATATTGAAATTCCACGTTGATCATAATTCTACTTACCCTGAAATCATCTGAAGTTTGGCAACGAATTTCAGTAAAAACAAATTAGATGTTCATTTAGAAATAAACAGACTCTTTTGGTATGTTGAATTTGTGTCTTTTCATAATGGTTATGAGACTTTTTGCTTTTAAAAATTGGAATGGGGCTTGTGTAATTTATGGATGGAAACTGAAATAAAAAAGAATTCCACAGAGAGTGAGAAGGTTGTTCAGATTCCAATAATGTGAATATTTACTGGTTTTAGTTAATTATCTTTTTTCTAAAGGACATACATTTCCCAAAAGAAATACA
This sequence comes from Melospiza melodia melodia, assembly GCF_035770615.1. Taxonomy (NCBI): domain Eukaryota; kingdom Metazoa; phylum Chordata; class Aves; order Passeriformes; family Passerellidae; genus Melospiza; species Melospiza melodia. The sequence continues at coordinate 147,214,165 of NC_086194.1, forward strand.
TCTTTAGTTTCTGGCTAGAAGTGCAGAATATAAGTGCAAAGTACACTTCCCTAGTACTTTGGATTACCAGAACTTTGTGTGGGTCAAAGTCATTTTTAGTTACAAGATCAGAATTCACAAATCACTTTGGATGAACCTCCAAATATTCAGATGCTTATTGTATCTTAATATTTCAATGCCTATCGGTTAAAAAATGTATCAACTTCTTTATGACAGAAAACCTGGGCTAAGAATTCCACAGAAAAAATAGTTTTAAAGATTTCTAATACTTTTTTGCTGAGAAACGACAAAGTTTCTGAAGCAGTCTTTATCTTAGACTAGTTTTATTTTATCAGGCTCTGAATTTTCTGAAATGTCCAGTGCATGATCTAATATGAGGGGATAAAAAAGGCTGGATATTGTCCTGCTTAGTCCAATCTGTTTGGACTCTTGGGTTTTCTGACTAGTAGTGGTTTCTTTGCCTAAAACCACATATCTTTACGTGTATGGCTGTTCTAGTACACAGAGGTCTCCCAGAAAGTTTTGACACTGCTGTCCATTATCTAGGAAGAACTTACTCATCATCTCATTCTTCTGTTTGCTCTCCCAGTCCTAAAATGGGAGAAAGGCTACAGCCTTGGTTCCTCAAACCATCTTCTGTGAAGTAGAAAAAGCTCTTGGAGAGGAAGGCAGAGGGGCCTGCTCTTCAAAAGCATCAACTGCTGCAGTTGGACTGGGCTCTGCTTTGTGTGACTGTGTCAGTTAGCTCTTGTTAACTGAACTAATGCCTTTGGACAGGACAGTGCAGTGGAAAACAGCCTTTGAAACAAAGGTATAGAATTGCAATATTTATTTTCAGGCATATGCTTTGCTTTAGGAGTGGTATTTTCCAATTTGTACTCCCACTAAAACTGCTTGCATCCCTTGTGTCAGGATGGAAGGGGAATTGGAGGCAGGAAAGGCAAAGATCACAAGTTGAGATAAGAACAATTTACTGGTAACACCAATGAGATAAGAAACTGAACAGTAACAGTGACAATACTAATGACAGAGGGCACAAGAAAAGGGACAACCCCACTCTCACCCATGCCCCCCTCCCCAACAGCAGGTGATATCAGATGGCTCCCTCCAGACTGGAAACCTTCTTCCCTGGAAGAGACTCCCTTCCCATTCCCCTGGCAATGATGTGAGGTGGTACAGAGCAACCTCCAGGTTCCAGCCATGTTCCCTCCCAGGTGCTGCAACATTTAAGCCTGTCCTGGCTGGAACCAGGACAACATATTATTAAAATTCAGTGAGCAGAGAAGCAGTTAAAAATTGTGTGAACCATGAAAATCTACTCAAGAACACTACATGATGCTTTAATACAAAGGCAGAAGAATACCTTGAGTTTCTAATGCAAATTTTTTTAGCTGGCCAAACAAAGAATACAGTCCATGTTTGTTATACCAAGGATAGAGGTATATTTACTGCTTAATATAGATCTCCAGAACTGAAAGTCAGAGGATGTAATTACTAAGATGACTATGAGAAGAAAACAGAAAAATAATATTTTTTGCAAAAGAGAGAGTATTATGAACAGTCAAATGAAGTGCCTTAGAAAAAGCAGAGACTATTACATTTATAACATTTTTTCCTCAGTCAAGATTCTGTTCAGCAACTTTAAAGTTTAATGCTAAAAATATGCTTGAGACTCATTGTGGTTATCTCTTAAACAAAAGTGTCTGTGGAAGTTAGTTATTAGCTATAAAATCACTTGTGATTATAGGACATCTTAAACAACAGATTAACATATAGGGCTGGTTACATGAAACCAGCAACTATGCCTACAGTGGTTGTAGTGGATTCAGAATAACAAGAGTAAAAGGAAGGACTAGTGATGATATGAAGGTCCTCCTCCTTTTAATGACTCTTAATGTTCTGACTGTGTTTCTCTTTAATTGGGAACTACATTCTTCTAATTAAAAAAAAAAACAAACAACTCCTTAACAGAGGTAACATATTTCAGGATTTAGTTACCAAAGACATAATACCTAGCAATCTTTATAATGATTTAATAAGATCTATTCAAGAACTTTGCTCTGTCTGACACTATGCTGATAAGGTGAGAGGTCGAAGATGGGGGACTAAATGCTCTCCTGCTGATAAAGTACTCATATTACCCTAGAATGCTGTATTCATTAGGCTAATTTTTAATTTCTACAGAGCAGGAAGGTGTCAACAAGACTTTTGTCTATAATAGGATATATAAAGCCTTATCACAGCTTTTTAAGGATATTTCTGTATGTCTTTGTGAAAATATATTTGGTCTCTTAACACAGAGAATATAAAATTGCATCTTTTCAAATTGTGATTCAGACTATGTAAATGCCCCAAAAGAGAGAAACGCTGTCTTATACCATTTCCTGATAAACAATGAGTAACATGTCTCAAGAGCTAGAACACAGGCTCAGACTCTGAGTTTAAATATTATTTACAAGATTATGTCTTTATTCCTTCACTACACAGGATGCAGATGCCTGTGTCTTAGACATTAATCTAAATTAACAGCATGCTTCATGTTTATGTATTAATTGGGAAGTTAGAGAAGAAAGAAACAAATAATGAGTGGAAAACAAAAAAAAAAGGAAATGATAGGCAGCATCAGGTAAAAACTTGAAAAAAATATTAATGTTAACACTTTTTAAATATTTTTGAAAGCTCTGTTCTTTTGTTCCCCATTATAAAAATGTTATTTTATTCAATTCAGATCTCACTTCTCCCTGCTTTATAGAACATGTAATCAGAAAAAGTTATGCAAACCAAATAACAATTCAAATATTCCTAAAAGTTTACTTTGTGCTGAATGCCTGCATTAATAGATGTCAAACAATTTGGTTATCATTAAATGGATTTTAGAAAAGTTTACAATTTCAGAGAACCTGGATAGGAATTGTTCACATTATTGACAAAGTTTGTATTCTGCTTTCTGTCAATTGAAATAAACAGCTAGAAAATGTATTTCTCTGCAGCCATTCTCTGTATTACGCTAAAGATTAAAGGGTGATCATTAATTTGAAGTGATTCCTTTGTAAACTTTGGTCAGTAAGTCACTGAAGTCAGTTAAATCTGATTTTTTATTCTGATTTTATTAGTAAATAAGAATTCTCTAAGAAGTTTAATTTTTATATCATGCTGATACAAATGGGAATTGAGATTATTTGATATAGATGACATAAACAAGTAAGTCAAATAAGGACATGAGTTGCCATGAACATGATAGGGTTGCTAAGGAAAATAAACGCAGGGAATTGGGTAAAGCTGTTTGTAGGGTTGTATATAAATAAACAGCAATAACAAACATATGTTCTTCAGAATGACTTACATAAAAATATTTCCTTTTTAATCAGTGGGAAGTAATGGATTACAAAGAAATAGACACCAGCTAAATCTCTCTTAGAAGCTAATAGATGTACACGTTTTTAATAAATGGACTATTTTTAAACATAAAATGACACATTCTTATAAAAAACTTCATCTTTTAAAATTTATTTTGTATCACTCTTCAGGGATTTGAGCACAGAAATCACATGTTAAATGATATAGTGGAAGAATAGGTCACACTTATTGGCTGATATTAATTTACAGGGTGCTAGTCATGACCTGTCACTTAAGAACTCACAATATTTTCCATTGTAAACCTCCCTTGAAGTTTCTTTTTCCTTTTTTGCAATTCACAAGACAATTCACATGTATCACAGATGTTTCTACATTTTTACGCACATTTTTAAGACATATGATTTATTTTAGATGACACTAAATCCGCAGTGGGGAGCAGGTTGGGCACAGGGTGGCAGTGTGAAGGGTGCTATCCCCGGGCAGGGTGACCTGTGCTCACAAGATACAGCTTCTTGTACAGTTTTTGTGTGGCTTCTGGCTCCTCATTTGTTGCTGCTGGGACACAACAGAAGTGACAGGCACAAAACCCAGACAATGAGTTAGTTCAAGAAATAAAATTTTTCCAACAATTGACTTGCTCTGGCAGGCTAATTGAGTTAAAATTGTAAAGAAGTTGTTTTCTAAAAAGACTTAAAGTCAATAAACCATTATAGAGGCCCTGAAGGAGTTGGCTTTGTTTGCTTGTTTCTGTGAAAATAAGAAAATAAATATAAAGAATATTATAATGGAGTTGTAAACTGTTATGCTGTCACTTGCAAATTCAAAAACTAGATTCACTGACTGGGAATTCACCTTGCATTGCTAATGTATAAAAGATGGTGAGTTTTGGAGATGTTTGTTTAACACTGACTTGGAGAAAATAATGGAAGGAGGTAATTTTACCCTGACAACAGAGATTTAAAAGTCAATATTCCTTGCTTTGTTAATACCAGTGGTATAGACAGTCATGTGACTCATGTCCAGAAAATAAAGGAAAAAAGTGAAATGAAATTAATTAATCTCTGTAAAATTATAGATCTCTCCAAGTCTCAAAAATATCAAGGATGTATGAAATACTAATTCCTTTCATGTCATGTTGTTGTATACACCACTTGATTCGGGTCAGAGCACACTTCCTCTTTTTGCAGCCAGAAGGCAATTGTTAGTTTAGGCCAAAAGTGGAAAAATCTAGTTATAAAATAATAAAACCATGAAAACTTGTGAGACTAATACTTGTATTTCACCTATGAAATTTTAAAACTTAGGCTTGGACTGATTTTTCTTCTCACCTAAGGGGTACCACAGGCTTTTACATATGCTTTGAATAACACAGAAATAACACAAATTCTTCTCACTGCTACCTAAGATTCAAATTCATGTGAATTTAATGAGATCTGGAAGTAATAATTCATTCTGTACCACTTATGCTGCCTGCTTAGAATAGGGACTGAACATTCTATCAGCTTAAGAGAAAAAAATGTTAATATATTAACATGTAACCAATGGTTGAATCACTTATCTCCAATTATATTAAATATTATATTAAATCCTTAATTTTGGCCATTAACCCAAAATCTATTGCCCTTGAAAATATCAAGGACACATCCACTTGCAAACTTCCACAGGATGTCATCCATAGGATGTCATATTTAATTGTTCATTTCATTCTTTGAAAATAGAAGTATGAATCAGTACTTAAAATTGTTTTAGCAGAAATTACAAACTGTATTCATTATCTCAAATTATTTCATTATATTAATTTTCCAAAATAAAGGAGTGCAAAACTATAAAAAAATTAAATTTGCATATGCAAATTCAGAGAGTTTTACAACAATTTAGGAGTCTTTAACAGCAGAGGGCATTCTAATTGTCTGGGACAGTAGTAATAGGACATTTTAATTTATATAAGTATTGTGAAAGTATATATGCAGCATATAAAACAATAAGAAAAATATAAATACAAGGGAAAATCTCACCGTGAAACACTGGGTCCTGCATACATTTTAAGACGATTTTCTTGACTGTATTATGTATTTTGGAGTTAAGGGATACCCACTAATATTTCATTTTTTTAGGGTCCAAGTATTTGTTCACGTGGACATGGCTGAATGTATGTATGCATTCATGCATGTGTTTATATATATATATGTTTCTTCTATGTTTCAATCCATTGTTTGTACAGATAAAAATTTGAAGCACTTGTTATGGTTAACACAAATCTATTCATGTGAGGTTGAAAGGAAATATATCAGTTAATATAAATATAAACTTCATAGTTTTGAGATGTGCAAGTGGCTACACCATTTTGAAATACCTCCCTGAATGACTTGCTAAGTGTCTAAACTTTTTCTTCTATGGAGATAATCCTGCCATCCTCTTTCAGGCAAAGTTCCCACTGAAATGAGGAGTTTAGTCTGAGCAAGTGTTTTAGTTTAAGCTCTTTATCAAGACATAGCTGCCAACAAACCCCATTTCAAAGAACATCTCTGCTCTGACAGAATTGTATTCTGATAATGTTTTTTTAAACTTACATTTAAAAAACATTTATGAGCACATGATTTAGAATTAACATCTGGAAGCTCAGAACAGATGCAATTAGACAATAAGGTAGCTGCAAAAATGCTTCCCATCTACTGGTGCTCAGGGTTATATGGACTTTGCTTCCTGGAGCAGGAATGTGAGGCAGTGCAATGGCTTTCATATGTTTACAAATGGTGCATGACAAGCATCACCGTGCAGCATTGTTTGGGGAAGTCAGACCCACAGGTTGTATGCTCAGCATGGATTTTTCCTGTCACAAGAGAGGATAAGCTCATCAGGTCCATTAGGTCAGAGGTTGAATAGGAAAGGCAAGAGACCATGCAAGGGTTCCCACCACCATGCCCGACTTGTAAATAAATAGAAGACTTCAGTCTCCACCACTATCAAGTCTTCTCTTTTCACAAACACTTAATTCAGCAGCACAAATAGACTTTTTCTTTTTTTTTTTCCCCTTAAGAGATAAAAAGACACCTACAGATCTTATTCTGTTTGCCTGGTCCTGTCTGCCTTTCTTTACCATTTGTGTTGATTGATTGCTTCTGTGTTTCATCAATTAAAAATGTTTTAGAGTACAAAGTCTTCAGCATGTTTAATAGAGTCTGGTTAAGTAAACATCCTCCACCAAAGCAGCACAAGTAGAGCTTAAAATAAATATTGCTACTGTGCCAAGTTCATAATTGCTTGCACATTTAGCACTTTACCATATCCTAATCATAGCCATAAAAAAAGGAAAAAGCTTTGTGTACTTACTGCAGTTGTCATGAAACTGTAGCCATTTAAATACTGTGAGGTACTTACATTTTTGAAATACCTGGTTTTCCAGATTATTTTTTATACAGAACTTGTTTCAAAGAACAAAAAACTGGACCTGAAGGTGAGAGGTGGTCAGCTTTATTCAACAAACTAGCCATATAAGTGTTTTTGTACTAATTTCTTTCCGTCAACAAGATAAATTTGAATAAATAATAATAAAGGATAGAACATGAAATGATCCTATGCTTCTGTAACTCCTACTGTCAATCACTTTATTGGAAAGGCAAACTTTCATTTATTACTTTTACTGCAAGACAGATAAAGACACCTATTATAATTGGGTGACAGATACCTGTTACAGCCACACAAACTGACCTTAACAACTGGATTATGCAGAACAATTTATGCATTACAATCAAAGTAAATTTAAAACCAAAAGCAAACCAAAACAAAATATTTGTACTAGAAAAATATATGAACTGTTAACTTTACATGTAGTTTCTTCCAAATTTAGGGTGTTTTAAACTGCTCAGGTGATGCATAAAATCTTTGTGGCAAACATACATATAGGAAATATAATTTCTGTAAAAGAAGTTAATAATAAGCTTTCAAAAATATTAAGAGAACAGGATTTAAATGTGACTTATTTAATTAACACAGTGCTAGAAAAAAATAATAATGTGTAAAATATTAAAAATTACAAGTCCTGTTTTCTACTAACTGCTGACTCTAAGAGGAAATGATTGTCAAGATTTTGAAAAGCCATTAATGTTTTGTTTGTATCTACTGCTGATAATGATTAATTCAGGCGTGTTAAGGAGAGCAGGTTTTCAGAGCAGAGATACTCAAGTTTTCCAGATAATCAAGCCTTAACAGGAAAGATAAACTCAGACGGACATTACATGAGCCTCTACAGGAATCCAAGGTAAACTTGGTGCTGGTCATGAAGTGAATCTTACATATGTAGTCCTAAAATGTAGTCTCTAGTTCATATCCTTAATAACTTAACTTTTCTAGTATATGTGATTGACAAGTTGGATTATATTTTATGCATCAATGGTATCTAGTTAAATTTCATTAGGTCCAAAACTACAGGACCTCTAAACCTCCAGGAAATTTGATGTTGGAAATAGGCATATAGAAATTAAATAGCTGTGTTTACATGTTTCTGGAATATGTCAGGATGGTGCAACATTTATCTTTCATCTGTCACTAGCTTATTTTTCCTTAAAACTTTTTCACCTAATGTCTTTTCGATCACTGCTGAAAACCTCATTTTCAATCTCTAGTGAGACACAATTTTTCTAGTGACAAGACTAGTGAGGATGTATTTTTTTTATGCAATTGCTGATGAATTTGGTAAAGAAAGTAAGAAGTTCTGAAGAAAACAGTTGAAGTACTTCCCTTCTAAATTTAGCTTGAGATTAAATTCCAGTTTTTCCATCTACAGACTGTTCTACCTTCCACGTTTCTTTCATTATCCCTTCAGCACTCCTTTGGGACCATGAATTTTGACCATATAAATTTATTGAATAAGTGCTTTACACTGGAATTCAAAACATAAGATAGTCTACATGTATGACTGAGAAATCAACTATTTAAAGCACAAATGATTTTTAGAATTTCTACTGATTATATTCATGCCATGTTTGACCAAATCACTGGCAAACTGTGCTTTAATTTGAAATCCAAACAAAAAGTTCGCTATAAAAGGAGATGTTCTTTAATATACCCGAAAAACTAAATTTTAGATTTGTTCAAGCATTCAATAACCATTCACTAAACTTAAAACTAGGTCAGAAAAAGTTTTCATATTCCATGAGTCCTTATGCATTTGGTTGAAATAGTTTCACAACATTTCCAGGGAATTCTTACAATTTTAATTGCGTAAGTAAACGGAAGTTTGTACTGCTAAGAAAAAACTGATCTTTTAATTGACTACTTCAATTAAGAAAACACATTAGATGTTGCAATTTCATAGCTGTGCACTGATACAATGCATTTGCTTTAGGACACCACAGCACTAAAACTACCCCAAAAATGAGTATCCCAACACACTACACTGCTCATCCAACAGGAGAAACTGAAGCATTACAGAGAAAGAAAACTAGCAGGTTTGCATCAGTTAACAGTTCAGTTAATCAACTTACTTTAATAGGAGATTGAAAAGTATATTAAATTACATGCCATTTATAGTTCAGGAACATGAGAATGAATATCTGATCATTCAAGAAGGGGAGATTTTTGAAGAAAATGTTATCCTTCTGTGAGAGGATTTATTGAAAAACGTTTTGTTTTAAAAAGGACTCTGGAAAAGATAGACTTATCCAAGTTAAGAAAGCAATCAGCGGATTTTTTCTCTCTGTGTTTTTGTTGTTGTTGTTGTTGCTTTGTTTAGTATTCCTTTTATTTCTCATCTCCTTTCATTCCAAACCATGTATGAATATATGTTGTGGAATATTTAATAGGCACCTAAAGGTGTTTTAGAAATTGTACCATAATGTATGGATCCAAAATGGAGAATGTGGCTAAGCTGTAGAAACAGGAAAATTTAGATTACAACATTGAAGACATCTTCAATTCAAAGGTAGATCATTATAGGAATTTCAATTACTTTTTGTAGATGCCCAGATTACATGGTATTTTTTCTGCCACCATGTCTCTTCTAGAAGATAATTGCTCTAGTCTGCCTATGGCTTTCTTGTACTGGGAAACCTAAACTGGGATGAGGGTTCCAGGTATGGTCTTGTGAGTTTTAAATAGTTCAGGGCTGTTTTCAACAAAGTGCCAAGCAGGGAGGGAGCCTCTCAGCCTGTGATCCTTTCTTGTGTTTGTGGTTGGCCTTTACTACTGCAAGGACACCCTCTCATGTGGCTGCTCTGGGATCCCCAGGGATCTGGGGGTGTGCTCTGCAGAGCAGCTCCAGGGCCACTCGTCCCCACTCCGCACTGACCCCTGGGCTGTCCCCTCAGGGTGAATGAGTCTGTCCCCCCAGGGCTGCCCTTTGTCGGGTTTCTGCCAGCCCATTTCTCGGAGCTGCTGGAGTCACTCTCAGCAGCAGCCCTGCCCTCTCTCACACACCCACAGCTCCCTGAAGTTTGGGGTCATCTGGGTATTTGCTAATTGAAATGTTTGGATGTTATCTGCTGCACGCTTTGCCAATACTCACATTTAGGAGCTAGTGGGTTGCACACCACCCATCTACAATATGCCACTGATATTATTTTGCTTCATTCAAACAGTTCCTTGGAGTTTCATAAAGCTCATGGTCAAAATCTCCCAACTTTTAGGTCACTTCAGTCTCTAATTTTGAAAGTCCAATAACTCTTCTTGATACCAAATCTAAACTCAGTTCTGCTTTATTTGTTTGTCTAAAGATCTGATGCATTAAAATCAGGGGATGAATAGAAATGAGCACTTCTTTTTTATTTAAGTGAAACTGCCAATAATCAGAGGAATCTGGGGAGACAGGAATGTAACTTTCAAAGGGTATCAGGCCAGAACTTGTATGTCCTGCTATCTGAGATCTTTCTCAGTGCCAGGATGCTTTTTAGGTACAAAATATGACAGATTATGATAAAGTAGGGCGAGGCAAAGCTACCTTAAAAACCACTTTCAAAACTAAAGTAATTGAGTTAATGGCTGAAGGGTATTTACAGATTTCTTTTAACTTACCAGAGATAATTGCACGCATACAGTTGCAACTTTGTTGTATTTTTATAAGGGATTTATTCTGTGTTGAAGGAAATATTCAGGACTTGTAATGAATTTTACATATAAAGCTAACATGAAATTAAATCCACATAAAAATGACTTCTAAAGTCATTTCATCTCCTCCATGAGCAGACAAAATGGTCTTTTCTGTCCATCACAGATGACTTTATATTACAATGAATGAGCCAACTTTATCACTGAGTTGAAAAGGTTCCATCTTTCTGCCTATCAAAATGCTACAGTACTGTGCATTCTCCTCTGAGAGGGAGCAGAATTGTCCTCCCAACACCCTTGCTCAGGAAGAACACATCATTTTCTCTGTGGTATTGAGGGAATAGCAGATTAAGTGACTTTCTCAAGGACACAGGAAATCTGTGGTAAAGCAGAAAAAGGAATCCCAGTATCATGAAACTCTAGACAGCAGCGTTAATCACCAGACCACCAAAGCTCAGGCCTGAGGCACACTCTGCTGAGGGGAAAAAAGTCAAACGAAATGCTTCAAACAGAAACTGATGGGACTTCCAATCCCTTCCTTTACTTTCCAGCAGAGCTGCATGAGACCTTGTGAATTGTCTGCAAAACCAAATTGTAACTGCAAAACACAAAAGCTCTAAAAGACACACAGTGAGGGGTGTTACAGGGGACAGCAAGGAGAGGACTTGGTGGACAGCACTGCCCGGTGTGCCAGTTTTCATGCGTGTTCTCAGCACACTGTGTCAGTGAGGAACCATAAAAAACCAAAACAAACCAGCTGCAAACCCCTCTAATTGGGCTTGCACTTCACACTGGCAGATCACACCAGGGGAAACAAAGACAAAAAATGAACCTGGAAGTCTAAGATGGCATTATTTAATATCCTGTGTGGTCTGTGGCTGTGGAGCAGGTGGCAGAGGAGACACCTGGACTCGTGTGCAGCTTCCAGCAGTGACAAGAGAGGCAGTCACGGAGTCACCCAGCACCAACCAGGGGCTGTGCCTGCACATCACACCTCCCACTCTCCCATCACACTGCATGCCTGGGCAGGATGCCAAAGCCCAAGTTATCTTGGTTAGTACCCTGAAGTCAGGATAAGGTGGAAACAAAAACATCGAGGTTGTTGAGACCCACTAAGTTGATACAGGACAAGTGAGAAACAACAAGAGGCTGTCCAAAGTTTGGTTGGGCAAGATTATTTTTGACCAGTCATGTATTGAATGTGGATTTTGGGAAAAGTCATAACAGGAATTGGGAAAATGTGCTCTCATCAGTGCTCCAGTTTCTTCTCTCCTGGAAGACTTGTCCCCTGTATATGCAGCACCATGCTGGAATTCATTTGTCTAACTGATTTTTCAGTGCAAGAACATTTCCAGATGGACCCTGATCAGGATTTCACAACCCCATGCACTACACACACACACACACACACACACACACATACACACACACACACACACTCACACACACTCACACACACATACACAATACTCCAGCTCTGCCCCCATTCTGTTTTCTTTGAAAATAACCTTCCAAAGTGGACACTCTGATTCAGCAGGACTATGAGTGGTTAAATTAGACCTACTCTTTGGAAAGAGAGGATTATAGCCATGGGTGGTCAAGCTGAAGCTTAGGGTGAAATTCAACAGTCCTTTTGGAAATATAGATAAAAGAATAAGACAATGCTGAAACACTTAAATTTCATTTTGACAGTGTTTTTACTCCCTTACAAGGAAATGAATTAGAGACTAATCCAAATATCAGCAAGCTAAATAATACTATCTCTTTCTCAGCAAAAAAGTTTGATGAAGTCACAGTGAGAGATAGGGTCAAAAGGTTTGCTGAAATTCATTCACTCCTGCAACACTGTCACCTGGAAAATTAGACAACATTTGTGAAGTGCAACTGTTATTTAATAGAATAAAATCCCAAAATTACTCATTTCAGTTTCAGTCACAAGAGACAATATGAAGTAAAAGATTTACCTGTGCTTCAGTGTTTACTGTGGTAGGTAAAAGCCAAGGGGGAAAAATGCTTTGGTCTCAACGTGGACAAGTACCTTGAAGAAAGAGTTTTGCATCTGATTCCAAATCAAATTTCATCATTAGATCTTCTCTTTGGTCCTTTTGGTCCTAAATGTAGGGAAAAAAGTTCTCAAACTCCATGGATTTATTTGAATTTTTAAGCTTGGCATGGTTTCTGACAGTCACCAGCCCCAGATGTTCCTGAAGACTGTGTTATTTATTTTTAACTCCGTTGATAGAAGCCATCTGCTTCCAAAATATCTCATCTAAAGAATGATTGCAATGTATATTTAATAATTAACTGGTAATGAGCTGATCCGAGCAACTTTATAATTGAGTAAGCATTTATAAATCCTTCCTTTTCTTTTGCTTACCTAACAGGATCTTAAACTTTTGGAGTTTGCATACCACAGTTTTCCAGTGTGATAGGAGGGCCTTTTGGATATAAAGCAAACTTACTTTTCTTTGACATTTTTCACCAATCCTTAGAGAAAGGCTATGAACTAAAAAATCAGTTGAATATACCTTAAAAATAGTGCCATAAGTGTACTCTGAACCAAAAGTGTGTTCAGTACAGAAAAAATGGCAGCTCAATCTTGTAAAAGACAGAAATAGAGCAGAGAGAAAAAGAATCAAGCTGTACTTTGGTAAATTTGCTTTCTAAGTTTCCCCTGTGCTCGTCCATGCACTTTTGAGTTTCACTTATTTTATTAATGATAAAGTAAGCCACTCCTAAAAACAAATGTTCTTGTTCGAAAGAATAATGGAAGTTTGTGAAATTTCTTATACAAATCTTAAGCAGGCCTCCTGATCCCAATTTTCCCTCTGTTCCTTACAAAGATCCTTTTGCTTTGGTGCCTTTGATTCTTAGGGATTTTGGCCAGCACACCTCACTGTTAAGAATCACCTATGATCTGTGATTTATAGTTGAATGTCAGCACCAACTTTGAAAACAGGAATGTTTTTTTCTTCAGAATTGCTCTGAAAATCCCTTGAGAAGAGAAGAACTGTCTGGCCCTTCCATTTCCAGCCTGAGCAGGAAGTTCAGGGGAACAAGAAAGCTAGAATAATACCAAAATATTTTTGCAAAGTTAAGACAGAATCTGGAGTGAAATCAATTGTATGCTGTCTTCTTTTTCTTTTTTTAATTAGGCGTGTAATGCTCATGAGCAGATGATTTTATCCCTGTGCTTTGGTCACATCTTAAGGTTTCCACAAAGACCTCCTCTGTAATGAGAACATGACTCTTAATCTTTTCTGTCTTTATGTTCTGCGCAGCACAGAAATGCTGTGTGGATTTATTGCACCCTGAGAAGACCACCGAGAAGCTGGGTCTGGGAGGCACAGCCAGTGTCTGAACTCCCCAGTGTGCTGGATTAGCCACCCAAGGCACAGCACACACACTGAGCCAGGTCAGCTTCTCCTCCTTCTGGGCCCATCCTGGTCTCTTGTCCCCAGTCCTGCTGCTTTTAGTCATGTGGAGAGATGGATTTTGCTAGCTGTGAAATACAGAGGCAGAAAGGCACTTTGTGTGTCACAATTATTTTTCAACACCATATTACCCCATATTCAGCTATGTATGACCATAAAATATCTAAAGAAAAACACAAGCAGTGAAACTATGAAGGTGCATAGCATCCCTCTTTTGTCTCTACAGTAGTCAATGTCTAAGAGCACTGGTTTGTTGGACTTTTTATTATTTTTCCTTAGAAAGACCATTCCATTACCTTTTGGCTGACCTCAAATTTAATTTTCTAACTAAATATTTTGTGTTTTTTAACTTCAGTCTTAAGGACAAAATCATTCAAACTCCACTGTTGCCTTTGAATTGTGTAGGTTGACAGATTTTTCAGGCTGTTTTCCTGCCTCAGCGTGAAGGAAAACAGGGAGCGTGAGTGAGAATGAACAACAGTGAAGTTGAATTTTGGGGGGGTGGGCTGGGGGGTACAACTTACCAGCTCTGTGTTGTAGGAAGACGAAAATGTGTGGAGTGAAATCAAGGGTAGACTTGTCCGCAAAGCAATGAAACAGTGCCAAACAAGGAATGTCTCAGTGTGACATTTCTCTTTGCAAAGCTGGCTCTTAGAAGAGCTCTGCATGTGGCTCATTAAAATTACAGTCTGCAAACAGAGCAAGACACACATTGAATAAAGATCTCTACAGACATGGAGTTTCAGGGAAAAACAGGTTGCTTTGTTATAATCTGATGGTTCAGTGTTGAAAACCATAGTCTTGGTAGTATTCCTGTGAGCTTCAATAGCACAATGGAAGCCTCAGGACTGTCTAAAGATGAGTCAATTCTGCAGACTCGTCAAAAACCTCACAATTCCAGCTATTCTTGTCCACCCGACTGCCTCAGTACGGCTAAGCATGCATATTGCTCTCTTCTTTTTTACATGAAAGGGCATGTGAGGCCAATTGCACATGGTAATATTTGTGATTTTTCTGTAAAGAAAAAGGGAGGATTTTTTTCTACTCATAACTTGACAGTAGAGCACTGAATTTTTCAAAAGCTAACAGATTTTAAGATTTGAGAGGGACAGCTAGCCAGACCACTTTCATAACATAAATAGGTCATCTATAAACTCATAGTCGGCACTTGATCTGGACCATATTTTCTAGATGATAATCAAAGGTGAAACTTGATTCTGCCTTCTCATAGACATGAACAGCTAGCAGGGAGGGAGAACTGAGTTCCATAATTATTAGTTTGATTTTCTTTAATTCAGTGCAACATCCATCCTAGTTTATGAGCATGAATGTGCACAGTAAAATACTGAACGCTCTGTAACCCTGTTCTTGAGAAAAAATTATACTTCCTTACTATTAACATAAAACAGTTACTCCAGAAAGTCCAGTGCTGTCCTCCCTTCTGCTGTCCTGCTGTCCTCCTTTTTCAGGCAGCAACCCCCTTCCTTAACTTCATCTGGATTTTATCTGAGTAAAGAGCAGCCCTATCTGCTCCTGTGGACTGTGGGTGAAATAAATTCAACAGGCTAACTCATTAAGAAAACAAGTCAAAGGGGATTTTTTTCTCTGTGGTGTGAGAGATGTTGACAGCAGCTAACCTTACAGGCAAGCTTGTTGCTTCTATGTAAACCTGTTCTCTTTCAGTTTTTTGGGACATGTTGCCAAAGAATTTTGGCAGAGTCTACATTTGCCACTGCTGATCCCTTTTAATGAGGTTTGTGGGTCACTTGAAAGCTGAAAAGCAAAGTGAGACTTTGCTTTTTGTGTTTTGCCAATTTCATTATGCTTTGGCTGGTAGTTAAGGGACATTTCCAAAAGTCCAATAGACATTTTTATTAGGTTTCTATAGAGGTACAGCTAATATTCTTTTCCTGGCAGATTTCCATATTCTCTGTGACTAATGCAACCTCTATTGTTTTTTGACAAGAGTAAAAATAGACAATTTTTTATTCTCCAAGGAGAGAAGCTGTCAACTACCAGAAGAATAGACTTCCAGTGTTTCCCTTTCCACTCAGCCCAATGACTACATAGAGGCAACACAGACTTTTAATTGCTAGAATAAAAGAATATGCAAAATGGCAAGCATGGACTGAAAAGTAAAAAATTTGCATTTTTATTCTTGTCAGTACACCTTTTTTTTGGTGGCATTTCACCATGGAAACAAGTAAAGATCACTTTAAGATGGCTATTAGCATGTTAGCCAGTCACCCTTTGGCTACTACTTGAAAAGTTGCTATGTCATCTGGATGCACCTAAGTGAATGCCAAAGGGATTCAGAGAGCCTTGAGTGCCTGGCTATTCATTGCTTTTAGGACTGACCTTATCTATGTACATAGACAGAATTGCCAGTGGAACCAAAAGAGCCTTTTGGATGTGTGCAGAATGAGAGATGGTGTTGCCTGGAGCCAGTCATCTGCTCAATGCCTGATCTTCGCAACTGGCTTGAATGTCAGACAGAGGTATCTGGGTGGGAAACCCCAGCTCCCTGATCCCAAGATAGCCCTGCTGGGAGGATACTTTGTCCCTTTCACACAAAGGAAGAGGGGGGGATTTTCAGGATACTGGGATCCTTATTTATGCTTTGAGGTTTTTTTGCCTGGAACTCTCCTTAGGAGAGGTGCAGAGAGCAAGAACTTCTTGTTTATCTCCATGCATCTCACACCCATCCTCAGACTGTCCCTCACTTTGGTAATAGCAATGTAATGATCCTACTCTGCAGGATGGGATACTCTGGCTTACCCCTCAGCTGGACTAGCTGGGATGTACATTTTGCTTATCTTGAAATGAATTGTGTTTTTTCTATGTGCGTCTTTAGGGGACCAGATGCATTATTCATGAGATGAAGCAGGGCAGAGAGAGTGTGATATTCTTTATTTACGTTCCAGTGAGAGTAGAATGATTGTAGGGATTTGACCCTAGCAATTGCTGAATATGCATGGAAAATGGAGGGTCAGAAGGCTTTCCCTTCCCATTGTTTCCCTACCACAGTAGCAGAAATTCAGCATTTATAGTCCCTTCAAGTATCTGTAATGTGGCCCAACAATTTTGTTCTCATTTGGATGTTGTTACTTGAAAGGATCGTGTGGCACATGTCAACTCATGCCATTACAGGCAGACTTTCTCTGTATGTTCTGGAGCTTCTGTGGGTTGGTGGCCCCTGTTCCTTTTGCCACCCTCTTCAGTGATCTGTCTCCACCACTCAAGGTCATTTCCACAGGAAGCAGAACTTTGTATCACTTACTTTCATCTTCAGAAAGGTTTTTTTCAGTGAAGATTTCTACAATTCTCAAAGATGTTCTACGCTATCCCTCAACTGGAAATAGGATAGCATGTGCTCCCTACACCTTCAACATCTTTCTGAGGTGTGATTTGTGGCATTGTTCCAACATGGATGATTGATTCAACCAACTTTGTACCATTGTTCTTTTCTTGGTCTTAATCACCATACATAGAGTTTTCTCCTTCCAGCCCCAGGACATCATATCTGTTCCTTAGGAGCACATTGGTAGCAAGGGGAAGGATCTTCCTTCTGCTCTGAGACAAGAGTCCAGTCTCCTTTGTGAGTCAGCCAATCCTGTCAGCTCAGGGTTGCATGCTAAATGAACATCCATGTCCAGGGCCTTAGGACAGGTCTGCTGCTTTTCATTATCACTGTGCAGTGCTAAGCATCAGCCCCTGCTCAGATTCCTGGGTAGCTCACTGCTTGATGAACTCCTGCCCAGATTTCTGTGTACCAATCTGCCCTCAGACCAGCCCCATGAGCACAGGCTGGGAAGTTTGTCTGAGCAAACTCTGACAGGTTCAGCCTGCCATGCATGGGTGCTGCTGCTGGAAATGCTGCCCTGCACCTCTGCCTGCAGCACTGAGCCCCAGTGTCTCAATAGGAGAGAGTGCTCTGCCTTCCTCAGGCACTGAAAGAGTAAAGTTGGGGCACATTCAAAGTTTCCAAGGGTCCAAATACAGACTTCGCTGGTGGCTCTTATAAGTATTAACATTCTTCTCTATATTCTTATATATGTTTCACATTTCCTGTGCTTCAGAAATATTATAATTTAATAACAAAACCTTGTTATTCCATGTTTCATTTAAATGCTTTTAGAAGGTCTTGATTTTTTCAGTTAATCATGTTTTTTGCTCAGTGTCAGCAGCTAATATGTGCATTTTTAAATGCTCAAATTGACGATTTTTTAAGAGATAAATATTACTGAACATATTATTTTAGCACAATAGATCATGTAAAATAGGTCTGTAAAATAATTTTTACATTAAAAATTAAGAGCATAATTACATAAATTACATTAATTTTTAAATCTAAGTTTTCATACAAATTTATCCAAAACTAGTGTGTAAATTATGAAACTAGTATCAAATGAAAATGAAAGCTATTTTGTGTATCATTGTCTTAATGTTGATATTGTTACAACATCTAAAATGTTACAGAAACATTGTTAAAATTTTCTTAAATGGATTGACTTACCAAGTTCAGGAGCCCCTCTGTGTCTACCTCAAGATGTTTCAACACTCCAGGAGTTCCAGTACACTGTGGAAGTGAGAAGCAAAACTCTCCCGAGCATAGTGGCCTCCTCTGGGGATTAGAAATGTCTTGGTTTGTCACCTCTTTTTTGCTTCTGACTATCCAGCTCTCTGCAGCATATTTGTAGTATTAAGCTATGACAGTCCCTTGGGTACTCACTTTCTGCATGTCCATGTTTTCTCCTATTTTAAAGTGAATACTCTTTTGACAACACTTAGTTGTAGCTGTCCAGGTAGTTTGAACGCTTGGCAGAATGTGAGATAAGATTTGCCATCAGAGAGTCTGGAATCCAGTGCTTTGATCCTCTGATATTTGCTTTGTAAACAGAGCAAGCAATGCATCCAGAATATATTTTTTAATAAAACTGAAATGTGTTGAAAGAATACATTTAATGAACTCAGTGCAAGAGTCAGATTTCCCTGCCAGGTGTTGTGTTAATATTCCATATTTTCTGTTGAGAAGTCATATTTGTATTGGCACATTATTAGTGCACTCTCATCACTATGGAACCATTAACTTTCTGCTGTCATCTCTGCAGGATGGACCTCTCTGAGCTGCATGTGATGAGTCAGATAGGGTCCTGTATGAACTTCAGACATCATGATTCAGGTTTCTCCTCTTGAGAATGAGAATAATTACATTTTTTTTTTGCTTCTGAATGATGTTGCATGGGTAAATAAATTCCAGAATGAGAGATAAGAAAATAATGCAGCCATAATTAGAAAGGGATAAAGTGATTACATAGGTGATGCCTCAGTTTTTAGCTTTTATATTTTTCAGATTCTGCGCTGCTTTATTGTGTAGTTCTGAGCTTCATATTGGGGGATAGTGAGCTCTCTTCACAGAGAAGGTGGACAAAACCATTCCTTCTCTACCTGGGGACCAAGGACAAATGATCCAAATTTCAGGCCCGAGAGCATAAACAGCAGTGGACTGAAGAGAGAAAAACAAGAAGAGAGAAAAACAAGACTTCATAACCTAAAGCTATAACTGGACAATTAACTCAAATATGCTAATGGACCAGAACTTATAAGAATGTGAGACCCTGTGACCGGTTGTCTATTTTGTGACCATTTTGGTTTCATCTTGGGTGTAGCCCTGGCTGGGCTCTTGTGCTGCCCAAGGTGGATCCATTGAGGCCTTTTAGTAAATACCTGCTTTATTCTTTAACTCTGTCTGGCCTCTGTTCTTGGTCAGCCTTGATAAGGCATCATAGGAATAGACCTAGGAGATCCATTTGGCTCTAAATAAACATGAGGCAGTTTGAATACATTTTAATTTAAATAGTACAGTAGAGTTTGACTGAAACTTTTTTAAAGCAATTCAATTTGCTTTAACTTTCCAAAAAAGAACCTGGACTGTCAGCTCACAAGGACTGTAATTTAGATATTAAATTGTTCCCCTCTGAATAAGGAAATAAAAATAATTTTCTGTACATAAAGCAGAGATATAGCTCCTTTGAGCACCTCTGCTTCTTTCATGGCTGTAACACCTAAGTGTCTCTGGACCATTGGCACATCTTCTGATTGATTTTGTTTTCTAATTTGTGCTATTAATAGACTAAATCTAAATGTTTTAGAAAATACAGGAAGAAGGGCACTGAAAGATCTGAAATAAAAAGTGAGTTAAAGTTGATCTTGCCAGCCTTCACTAGTTAGAAAAATGTTATTGCTTTGAAACACACCCCATTGGTTTTAGAACATTTTTATGAATGACCACAGCTGTATTTTGAGCTTTTTATGAGAACTGATGACTCATTTATAAGTCTTTTTTTGTTTTCTAGATCTATTGAGTTTTTGAGAGCTTGTTCTGTAACAATGATTATTTTTACAGACTTGTTCTACTAGATGCTTACTTCATTGTCCTTGGTTGTTAGAAATGTTTTATTAAGAGAGCTAAATAAAAAAAAAAACCCACCCTATTGAGAACACTTAAAGCTCAGGATTTTTTTTATTCACAAGTAAATGTGAGATAATCCCTTTTTTTTGCAAAGAAAACTAGAGCACGGGGATGGCAAATGAAGATAGTGGCACAGTGAGATCCAGACCACAGGAGTTTCTAAATTGTACTGTGTCTATTCAGCTTGGCAGTATAAAATGAACATTACCACTATGCCTGTTGATCTCAGAAAATCACATGCTATTTTTCAGCTTCCTTTCAAGGATCTGAGTGTCATGCAGTGATTGCTATTGACATGGGCAGCCCCACGTCCAAGTTAACACTGCGGGATCACATTTTCTAACAGCTTCAATTAGAAGCTAGTTAAAATCATGTCTATTTAAAATGAGAAAGGGCTAGCAAAGCAAGCCAAAAAAAAGCTGCAACTCTGTTATTACCAGTTCAATATTACCAACTCAGTTATTACCTCAACTCTGTTGTTATTTGGTGGGGCATAGAGAATAGGAAAGGGAGCCATACTCTGTTTACTGTTCAGCTCCAGGCACTTGAGCTGATTGGATATTTGAGGAGTATAGGAAATTCGCATAAGCAGTGAAGAAAGGAGGGCAGATCAGCAATACTGTGAGTCAGCCTTTACAGACACCAGTGTGCTCTGCCTAAGGCAGGTGGTCTGAATAATAGCTAGATTTGTGCTCTTTGAGCCCGTCACATATGCCATGTGCCCCTTTTGGCCTTAATGTTCACACACATTTACCAATATCCTACTGCATGCTAAAAACTTGAAACTGAAGCTGAGAGGCCATTTATTATTCTTCAAATACATTAGAAGAAAAACTGCAGAGGTAGGGAAGTTAAAAAATGTCCCACTTCCTACATTTATACATTTTTCCATACCACCTAAAGAGATTTCTGTTATCCAGTTACCTTAAAATAATACTTACTTTAAGTCAGCTTAAGGTGATATTTAAATAAAGTCATTGTGTTCAAAATAGATAACACATTTATAGGAGCTTGTTGAATACATAAGTGAATTGAAAAGAAAGGACAGTAAACTGTGTTCTGTGAGGCTGTACTGGTTGGTGCTTCTTCCCTGTGACCAGCCAACGTGCTTCCAGGAAGGTGGTAATCATGGCACAATTTTTTAAGCAGGAGACATAACCTGGAGCAATGTCAGTTGGAGGGCTCTGTTGGAAAACCCTGAGAACTTCTCATCAGAGGGGCCTTTCAGGAGTATGTCCTTCGAATATTGACTGTGCATTGGTGATGGAAGTCAACTTTGCACCATTGGCCCCTTGAAGTCTTCTTTGAAGTCCAGATTTTGAAACCTCATCTTCAGACTAACCTCTTGCCTTTCTAACAAAAAAATTACCCTCACTATGCTCCCAGCTGAAATAAGGATACCTTCACTTTGCTGAGGGTGTCTTTTGTGTTTGATTAGCTGTTATTAATTGGTCTAGGTTAAGTAATAAATTTCTCCTTGCATGTAAGAGGAATAAACCTTCTCTTTTTTTCTCCACACCAGCATGTTGGCATTTTTTGGTATATTTTAATTAGAAAGTTTTGTCTTTCATTGGACTTTGTATTTGCTTAGCTGCACTAGTGAATTTTCTTTTTGAATTAGGTGACATGAAAATTTTCTCTTCACTTTCATGCATAATAATTAATTCAGTAAGCATTGTCACTGAACAAGTTTTGGTATCTATATATACATAGATACATAGCATAATAATAATCTATTTAAAGACTATAGAGACTAATAGAATAAGGAGTAAAAAAATTCTTTTAAGTAGCTTTTATAATTTCTTACTTTCTTGGGGAATAATACATTGCAATTTAGTGTACTTCAGATTCTTCCATATATTTCTCTGGATTCCTTTCTACTGTCAAGAAGAACTCACTCTGATTTGACAAGCAATTTATGAGAAATGTTGCTGTCATTATTATATTCTAGTTCATAAAACATTAATAAGTAAAGACAGATATGATACCAACACTATGTAAACACCTTTGTTTGTTACTTTCTTCTCCTTTTTACCACAACTAACTATTTTGTTCAGGAAATGCCTGGTAATATTTTTTTTAATTTAGGGTAAGACACTGGAATCCAAAGGTGGTCTGAACTCTTTGACATACTGTAAAAAATAAAAGAATGACAAAATGCAACTGGCTAATGCATATTGCTAAATACCAAAGATCTTCAGCTGCACTTATTTACATAACTATTTCATGCTTTCCAGGTGCTCAGTTTCCTAAAATTGCTCAAAGCAGTAGCCATTCATTGGAAACTTCCTTGCACAAGCAATTAATAGCAGTACCCATATCTATTTTTTACTTGAAGCTTGACATGCAGCCAAAACCTGCAAAGCCAGTATTTTTCACCTCGTACCACATATCATAGTCCTCCTTCCCAAGCCTGAGAAAAGCCTCAAGAATCTCAGCCCAAGCCTCACTAGGTAATTTAGCAAACACCATTTACTTTCAAAGAAAAATAGTGTTTGTAGGTTACAGCTTATATTTGAAAGGTGCTGCCATTGCATTCAGCCCTTAGTTGTGAAGCCCTTAGCTGTGAAGCCGTACTTTCTGTCGAAAAACGCAGAATACTTTCCAGTTAAGCAATAATAATTTTCAAAGTCTGTGGTTAACAGTTTTGTAGTGTGACATTTTAGTCATTTGTGCATTGAAAAAGTACAATATATTTGCTTTGCATTTGATAAACAGAAGAAATGTGGGAATAAGCTGAGAAGTGTTGGGTTTTTGCTTTCTGTCTCTAGAAACGGACAAGGGTGAGGGTGTCAGAGGCTATAACTGTCCATGAAGAAAGTCACACTCTGCAAAGTGGGAATTCACTACCAGCAGACTTACAGGCATGTTTACCATCTAAACGTGGATATTTTCAGCTCGTTACAAGACCACTTTGAAAAGGACAAACCACAGAAAATGAAAACATGCAACCCGCCACACCGCAGGCTGTGCTCAGGGCTGCCCTTGGGATCCATACAATTTCCTGTTCATGTATTTCTATAGCAGGCTGGGGCCGTTCAGGGAAGCGTTCAGGAGATAAAACCTTATTTCCAGTCACTTGCATTTCACACTACATATGTGCAGGTAAACATCTGGCATTGGTTTGTGGCACACAGATATCCAGGACTCAAAGGAGCATTGACAAAATGACAAACTCCAATGACACACTACAAGTAAGGACTTCTCTGCTTTCCCCTGCTGCAGAATTTCAGCTCAGTCTTTGGACTGTGCTGTGACTGCCCCTTGCTCTCCTGCCTGCAGAGCCCTGGTCATAATCAGCACGCTCTTGTGCAGCTCTGCAAATGTCTCCTAGTGTTACTGGTTACTGGGTAAATACAGCTCCTTTTCATTTGTCCCTGGTTCCCTTAGGGACAAACAAACAAAAAGAAGAGTACTTTTTCTCATGATGCATAATAAAGTTATGGAACTTTGCGACAGGATGTTGTGGAGACCCAAAATAGAAATTTTTTTTTTTTATTATATTAGATAAATGCATGAAGATAGAGTCCAGAAGTGACTATAAAGTACAATTGTGTGCATAAGAATTTCCTTCACAAAGTTCCTAAACTGCAGGTATCTTGGAGAATATACTTCCCTGGGCTTCATTATTGATCGTTGTCAGAAACATGATTCTGAAGAAGATAAACCTTTGGCATAAATCTGTATAGTCATTTATGTCTTTCTGCTTTTGTCATTTTTAATGTCTTAAGAAAATACTTAGTGCTAGTGTTTATGTACAGTATCTCATTATGTTTCTTATTTACCTTCTCCTTTAACCCACAAACTTATTTCCCAAGGTAATGAAGCAATAGAAAATGTTACTAAAATATCAACTTGTTTCATAAAATTGTTCTCAGATTACCACAGTGGATATTTTTAGTCTAACAGAAGATGGAAGCCATTTTGCTGAACCAGAGCAGTTTCACAGAGTGTGTAACAAGAGCACAGCTTGCAACACATTTTAACCAAAATAAATACTTCATTGCTCATTAGGAAAAATCATTGCTTTTTAAAACTGCTAAATATTGAACTAGTTTACACTTACACCACCACATCCCATCAAGACTCTACAGGGACTGATTTGGGAGTGTTTGCACAGACTGCCCAGAGGAGGTTGTCCATAGTGCAATTGGCTAAAAACTTATGATTATGAACTGTTGTTAAAGGTGTAGATCCTTATTCAGCACTAATCAACTTCACTATCTCCAGCTGGGTAGATGGTTGAAGAAGAGGTCTGAACTTTCAATGGAAACAGAGACATTGAAGTCATATATGTGAGAAATGGTTACTCACTTTTTATAATTTTAGAGAGGTTTATTAAATCTTATCAAAAATACAACAGAAGTTAGAATAGAGATAATGTTGCAGTGCTGGGAGCAAAGGATTTTCCCCACCATGTGCTTCCCCACAAAGTGGAGCTTTTGCCTTTTAACCCTTTAACCCCTCCCAAAGTTCTGTCCAGTGGTGAAGATCAAATCCTGCTTGGAGGTCAGCTGTTGCCACAGTGACAAGCCAACCATCCCAAACATCCCAACCCAGCTGTCCCTTGATAACAATGCAAGGAGGTAAAACATATAAAACTGTAAATCTATAAAACTTTTCTTAACCTATATACATGATATTTGTGTGTTAATTGTGAGAGTCAATCATCACATTGCTCATCTATCACATGTATTTAAAAAAGTTTCTTCTTTGTAAGTTGCTTGCTTTCAAAGGTCGTATTTTTCCCTCTTAAATAAACTACTGCTCTTGATCTTGAAAAATTCTCTGTAAGTTAACTGCTTGTGAAGTAAGCTGGAATGCAGTCATACAATCCAAATGATTGAAATGAAAGCAGAATCAGGCCTGTAGCTTCATTCTCGTGTTGTATTTGAATATTTTATTTCTTCCCGCTCTCTCTTTAAGCACCACGCACTAGCCTTTTTCCATACAAATATACTGTTCCCTCTAACATCAGTAAAAATTGTGCATGTGACCTATGGAAGTTAACTATGTAATTTCAACTGGCAGTAATGGTATTTGCACAGTAGAGCTGTATTCACAAATGGGAAAATAGTTCTTTTGTTAGCTAGTTAATTCAGTTAGAAAACACCTAATCCAAATCACCACAGGAGGCACATACAGTAAATACTATCTACTCTGTGACTCTGCATTTCAATAAAAGCTTCTCAACTTAAAGTCATTCTTCCATTAAATACAATCTGTCTCAATTTCACAGCATTAATGTAAACTGCTTTTGAAGGAAATAAGTTAGTGTTTTGCTAAAACAGAGCTAAGAGATTTCTATGTAAAAAGATAATGATGTGCTGAAAGATTGTGCTGAATGATTTTGCTCAAACACGTAGACATAAGTTACATAGTCAGATGGCCACAGAGAAAAGGAAAGCTGTAAAAAAAGTGTGAGAAGGAAAGAAAATTCTGTGATGTAAATAAGGGAATGCAAACTATGCAGGACTAGTTTATTCAGAGAAATTGCAAAATAGAACTGGAATCAATGAGGGTGGGTGTATTTTTTGGGCAAATCACCATAAACCTGTAAAATTTCATCATCACTTGTTAACAAAATGTCTTGGCAGCCAACAGCAGAGGAGAAACAACTTATCAATGCCTACCACCTCTTTCAAATAATAAGCTGTTGAAGATATCTTGACTGTCTTGAGTTGAACCACACTACCTCAAGCCAAAGTCAGCCAATTCATTTAAGTGTTTGAGCTCTCTAAATCCTCCTGCAGCTAAAACCAGGAAGGTATATTTGCAGTCACAGCCTGAAGGGCAGGGCTGTAAATGCTCCTAAATCCCCTAAGAAGCTAACTACCAGCTAAGTACCGGCTAAAAGGCTAAGTACTATCACTGTACAGCAACCGATATCCTTTAAACTTCTGGAAAACTTGAAATTTTGGTAAGTGAAGTCAGAAATTTAGTGTATTTGGGATCATGTCTTCATAAAAGAAAGAAAAGGAATGAATAAGCTCATAAGATGAATATTATAAATTCCACAATAAAAAACAGATAATGAAGCCAGTAAATAAAACTTTGATGTTAAATATGAAGACAGTAAAGTCACAGGGAATGAATGACACATTTCAGTTCCTGAGTTATTCTTGCAACAATTCAGTTGTTGTCAGTTTGAGGTATCTGATATGATTGTGCCAGCACTGAATTTTTAATATTTTTTTCTGTAGACTAAGAAATATTTTGCCAGTGCCTTTTGATTTTTCAAATTGTGCTTGCACTAAAGAAAGAGACCAATTAATATGTTTACTTACTGCTCTGATAGCTGGAAGAAGATGATAGTCCTGAGAGTTCCTTTTCACTTGGCATGAAAGACAGAAGAAATGTCCAGTCCTATCTAATATAATGAAGGGAAGGAGAAAGCCAGAAAAGAATAAGAGGAGGGGAGGGGAAAGGGGAAAATTAAAGGGAGTGGAGAGATGAATGAAAATTTCTACAGTTGCTTTGATGCCAGGTGATTACTGACATTTATAAATTACCTCATCTATGAAAACTATGTATATTTTAGAAGAAGCTGATTATATATTTATGGGTTCTTTTGAAACATGGAGATCCCCAACTTATTAATAATTCCCCTGATCCTTGACAGCAAATTCACAGAGATTTGTGATGCTATATAATACTTGAGGATGTGGTCCTCTATCACCAAATCCTAACAGCCATGCATTAAAGCCTAGATGAGCATATTCAGAGGTAATCAAGCTGAAGGTGAGGTCTTTAATTGCATTCTTGAAATGCAATAGTTTGATTTTCCTATATCCCTTGTTCCTTATCTGAATCACAGGAAACAAATCTCCTGTTACACAATGAACAGGAACCATTAGAAAGAACTAAATGGATGCTCTGGGAAAAAAATATAATGTGTTGCATGTGAAAGGTAGACTCTCATCAGTTTGGCTTCCACAGTCATAACCCATGTAGGTAGTCACAAACTGATAATAGTACTTTCAAGTGGACATAATATCAAAGACCACATTATTTGGGAAAAAAGAGTCCCAGAAGCTCTATTTCATTTAAGTGATGATTGATAAAAAGCAGTTCATTTGAAACCTGTTTTTATTGGCTATGTCCTGCTATTTCTTTCAATGCCACTTTCATCTGAAAAAATATTTTCTCAAACATAGCCTTTGGATGTCTTGTAATATTAAACCTGTCCAAATCACCAAATGGAATGGTTTTGATGAGCATTTTAGGGTTGTTGTGTGTAGACATCCACATAACAGATAAACAGTTTCAAAGAAATCTTATGGGGTCTAAGTCCAGTAAACCCTTAATTTTTGTAAGGATAACTGGTTCTGTCTCTAAAAAACATCACGGGCTGGATGTCCAGTGTGTGTGTATAGCTAACTATTCTGATTTCTTTGGAAGAGTCCTGTCAGAATTGAATGCAGTGCAACTGTTGTGCCTGTGGGGTGTGACAACTCCTGGAATCAAAACATTTCAAGGCAAAGGTTTGTTTATGCAGAAAATTTGTAGAGCAATTGTCTGAATATTTTTCTACTTTTCAAATAAGAAATCAGTGGGAATTAAGTACAGAAATACAATATGGGCCTAAGCCAATGACGAAAAAAATCTGGTGCCTATAGTGACATTTAAATGATATGGAGGCACATAAATTTAAGCATTTTACTAATTTACAATGGATTTGGCTGTGATCACCCAAAATGAGAACCCTCAAGCCAGTATGTTTTCACAATGTCATCATAAACTAATAGGTGCATACCTATTGCATATCTGAAATCTTAAAGTCACCGTGAAGTACCATTCCATCCTTTCTATACTTTAACCGCTTAATTATTAGAAGTTAAACTGTATATTTATTTAATGATCCCTGCAAAAGTCATAAGCAATATTCAGAAAAGAGACAAGTTCTTAGACCTGACAGATGTAATGATGGGCTGTCAGAGCATAGTTGCACTTGAGCACTTCTTCTTTAGCATTATGAGTCTTGTGCTCTTCATGGCATAATGGTCCCGCTTTAGCCATTATGGAGAATCGAGGAATAGAAAACACGCTTGACCCATCCTAGCCAATATTTCTGTGAACTAAAGTCTTATTTTGAAGAGGATTTGTTGGCCTGTAATCCCACAGACCGAGGAGGGAATAGAAACCCTATTTTTTAGTCTCTCATGTGATGGTGTTCCAAAGAAAATTAAACCCAGATAAATCAGTTTGCTGTAACTGAGTAAGTGTCAGCTAATTCTTGAGGAAATATCTAACAGAGTGAGACACACCTGAACTGCTTACTGTGTTTGTGCCCATGAATCATGTTCCTTAATCTGTTTTTTGTATGAGAAATTCAGGTATTTATCTTTGTTCCAAACTTCTTTCTACCGATATAATCTTTGGCATCTTTGAGGTTTTTGTCCCAAAAGACTTAAAAATGTTCCTATACTTCTTTATTTGTATAAGAGATTCAATCTGGGGACATAACGAATAGCTTTTATACTGTAGAGGAGTATCTTGTAGGAATAAGACAGTGAGCC
The DNA here is from genome assembly GCF_035770615.1 of Melospiza melodia melodia. Classification (NCBI taxonomy): domain Eukaryota; kingdom Metazoa; phylum Chordata; class Aves; order Passeriformes; family Passerellidae; genus Melospiza; species Melospiza melodia. The sequence continues at coordinate 147,242,988 of NC_086194.1, forward strand.
TTTTGTAGCTTGACAAATACAATCTATAGGAAGGCAAGGTGAATGTTCTGTAGCCAGTGTTATGTATACAGTTTAGTTTGGCACTGTTAGTTCTCTGTGCAATTGGCAATATTTGGCTGAAAAGTACTTCTATTTTTTTGGCTACTTTAACAGTAGTTAGGATTTCAACAATCATCTCTAAAATCATTAATCATGTAACAGCTACTGCCATGGCCTATTGGGAAGTATTAGTGAAATGACAGTATTAATGCCATTAATGCAGAATTGTTCTACTGCCCAGGGTAAAGGAAATAGTAAACCACAGTAGTAAAATTGTACCCACAACTTGTAAACCTAAAGGAATATGCTTGTAAAAGAGGTGAACTGAAAGGGCTAATTCTGGGAATTTATTTGAGTGACTCACACTGTTTCCTTGCTAAGAAAAGCAAACAAAGACAAAAAAAAAATTCTACCTTTTATAAATGCAGCAAAACAGAGTTAAGAGCTGCTCCTCCGTATCTCCCATGGCACTAAGGTATATAATGAACCATCTATGAGATATCTTAAAATCAGAAATTCCTTCAAGTTAGCAGTATTTTTCTGTTTTCCCAGAGTATAAAAGTAAAGAGCTGAATTATGCCAAATCATACAGAATGTCATTATTTTTAGCTCTGATTCAACAGAAGATTTACAGAGAGATTAGTGGTCACCAAAGAAGTATTTGCATCTGTTGTTTATGTTATGACATCTGAGATCAAAGTTAGGCTTTAAACTTTAACTTTCTGTTTTGAAAGTGGATAATGAAACTGGAAATAAAGCTGAAGATGTGAGGGGGGAAAGGCAATGAACTATTAAAAACACTGCAGAGAGTTTTGAAACGAAGGGGATATGTGGGATGAAGCCCAGAGGTTGGATCCACCAGCCTTCTGAACACTCTGCTCCTCATTCCCCAGATGAAGTACACATTGTGTGTGTGCTTGTGAATCATCCCAGAGATTGTGGAAACACTCCATGTTTAAACTGAGGCTGGATTGGCCTCAGGCTTTGCTGAATGTCCAGCCTTTGCAGCACCAGTGTGCTTAATGTCCTGTGTGCTTAATTCTGTGTAGCCATGGTGATAAAGCACTTCTGTGGCTGAACCTAACAAAGTTAGTACTGAGTTGCAGAAATAAATCCAGTGAAAACCCAGCAGTGGAAACTAAACTGCATCGAGGATTCTTTCTGAGGAGATGATAAGATTTTAGAAGTAAATATAAACTTTGAGTAGCTGATTTTAAGTAAGTTGAGGGTCTCTGAAGAGATAATTGATGTGCTTTCTTAAAGTCAAAGAAAGAACTACTAACTACCTTGGAAAAGAGCAGATTTCCAACAGGCAGAAAACCAGGACAAAACCTCAACTTGAGGTTGAGGTGACCTCACTGTCATTAATGAGATCATGATCAGGCCTTTCATGCAGATAGCTAAGAATGAAAAAGAAGAGAGACTCCCATGGTTTTACTGCACAACTTAGAAAAATATTAATGGTCAGGACATCCCGTCATAATTGGTTCACTTGTAAAATACCATACAGGTCAGCGCAGTCAAAGGCATTTCCATTTATCAGATTTTGGAGATTTTGGTGAAATAATTAACTGACTTCAGTTCCTATGGCCTGATCCTGTACTGAGATCTCTGTGAGAGCAGACCATGTAATAACAAATTCTCGCAATTTCAACCATTCGCAATTTCAACCATTATAAAAACATACCAGTGCAGTCATATAGACACTTGATAATATTGGTCCATACATGTTTGCAAACTGAGAAGTCCTTCCTCTTCTCCAAAGAACAGAAGCCATAAATTATATCAATTTATCTCTGTCTGAAGTTGCCTGGCTATCGTTTAAGTGTTGGGTTTATGCATAGACTGACATTGTCATCTTGACATTATTTATAGCCCTTCTTGGGTGCAGTTAAGTGAGTGGAAATTGAACAGAGACAAAATGCCATTAACTGTGAAAACCAAACTTACCAGAAATATTTTATTTCTCTCAGGACTCATTTACATATAACTGTTGGTAATACTTGGAAAGAGTGTAAATAAGGCAAAAAAGGTCTAAGGAGAAGGTTGACTTTAAGTTGGCATTGTCTTATAAAAATATTTCTAGTCACTGCGTGGATTTAGATTATTACAGAATGTTCTGTTCTCTTAACTGAACATCACATTAGATTTGTCTGGATAAAAGTATTTGAGTGATTATTTATTTATGTTGGAAAAACTGTATGAATTTAAATTTAATTTCATGAGCTAACTAACTTGTCCTTTAATGGTACTAAAGTTTCATTAAATCGGAGAAGCAAATGCACTTTTAAATAAAATTAGGAGGATATTAAAAATATTTATTTTAATCTGATTTTGGAAGTTAGCATTAAAAAGTATAGCTGTCATGTTGTATCATCAGTTCTGAGATTCTGTCACAAGTTCTTCCTTTTCAAGTGAAATGGCCTATTTCTAGCAGAACGGCTGGCCTGCAGTTTGAAATTCAATGTATTTATCTCACGCAATTTTCTGAGTAGAAACCATACTGTTTTATTTTTAAATAAAAAAATTCAGAATAATTTTAAATCATTCAAGAGAAATAAAACATCTTTTTGTGTTTATCTTATTTTGCATAAAACTATTCTGGAAAGTTATTTATAGCAATTAAAATTTACTCAAGTTTTTATTAAATTATCATAATTAAATAATAAATCCTTCCAGTACCTGAAGGTGCTCTACAAGGGAGCTAGAGAGGGGCTCTTCATCAGAAACTGTAGTGATGGAGCAAGGAATGGCTTTAAATGGGAAAAGGGGATGGATTAGATTGGATATTAGGAAGAAATTCTTCATTGTGAGGGTGGTGAAGCACAGGGACAGGTTTCCCAGAGAAGCTGTGCATGCCCCATCTAAGTGTTCAAGGCCAAGGATGGATGGAGCTCTGAGCAACCTGGCCTACTGGGAGGTGTCCCTGCCCATGGCAGCAGGAGTGAAACTAGATGGTCTTTAAAGTCCCTTCAAACCCAACAAATTCTATGTTTCTATGATTTGTTATTAAGCAATCCTTTTGCTGAGTTACCAAAGGGCAACTATTCACAGCATCCCAGGATTTATAAATTGAATAAAACTATTGTGGTCATCTATTTCCTTCCTTGAAAGCTCAGGATTATTTCCTAAAGTATATCCCTCCAACAACTTAGTCTTCCATAACTAATTATATACTGTATGTTCCATTTTTAGCATTCAGCTCACTCTTTTCAATAAAAGCTTTGCAGTTCATGCACAAGTAGAATAGACTTTAAGCATAAAAGAAATAAAATTAAATACCAATCTGATTAACTTTTCAGGTCTCAGAAAGCCAGCTTATATTAAAAATCCTTCTTACCACACTGGCTTTGTGAGCCATGTGCTAAAAGATGGGGATTATGAAGATCCATTGCAGCAAAGGCTTCAAACATTCTTCAGCTGGTTCGGCTGATGTACAGCGCAGTGTGTGCCAAGACTCTCTGCCATTCTTAAACATGCCAATGAAACATATCCACCACTAGAGCTGTTATTCATGTTTGTCACTGGTCATTTCAGTCTTTTACACGTCACTAATAATTTGTCTGAAGCATATTGATAATGAAAGGGCAAATGAGGCTGGCATAATGCTTTAAGCAGACATGGAAGAGCTCTGTCCACATTTATGACAATATTTTTTTATTAACCAATATGAAACAGCACTGAAGTAAAAAACAACTGATAGAAAACTTATTTTTTTCAGCAATTGTGTGACATATAGCTGCAGCTTTCTGATTTGGATAATTCACATGGTGCTACCTCCAGAAATGGGGTGTTAATACATAATTTTCAAAAATAAATTAGAGCTGCCTTATCAATGAAAATTACTGGGACAGCCCATGTTTTAGGTTATTATTTTACAGGTGTATCAGAAACTTCTTGACAGACAAGTTAACAGCCTTGTGGAAAGCTCACAGAAGCCAGGAAGCTGTAAGTTCAAACATCACTCGTTTTTAGCCACTTCTTGTATTTCAATATGCTTTACAGTTAGGTGCTAAACAGGGACTCACACTCTTAATTTTAGCAGTGGATGAGTTATCAGTGTGAGCCTCTTTTTACCTGATAAATTCATGGACCAATCTGTGGAACACAATCTTTTCTGGCAGGATGGAAACAGAAGCTACTTCTTAGATATTGCAGAGTTAACTGCCACATACATGATGATACTGTCACCACCAGGAAAGTGGGGAATGGATTAAAGCCTTGTTTTGAGCTGTCTCAGGAACAGTCAGTCCCAACCACCAGTAATCCTGAGTCTACATCCCTTCTGCATAACATAAATAGAAGCAGGATTATGAATGCATCATATTCACATGTAACCAAGTCAGTCCCTGATCTGCCCTGAGTCTCTGGGAGTTCATACAAGACTAAAAAGTTAGTCTACTTTTCTCTTACAGTTTTTAAATATTGAAAAGTATATATTTTGTGAATTTTGGCAGTCCAGTTAGAGAGATTTCTTTCTGCAAAAATCTGCTTCCACTCACCAAGGCAGGTTGTTCACCAGTGAAAAGCTGTGCAACCATCTTGTGTAAAGGGGGACCTTGCAGTAACAAAGACTAACACAGGTTTTAACGAGAGTGTGAAGGAAAGGAAATAGAATCACATTCTCTAAACACTCAGCTGCATGTTTGGATACGGGATTTTTCATCTATAGCAGAGTTTTGAGATTTTTTTTATCTATTTCTTTTTGGCAAGTAGAAGTCCTACCTGGAAAAGTCATTCAGATCACTCAAGCTGTTGCAGAGTTCCAGCTGAGCCTCTACTCACAATTGCCACAGATTTGGGGATGACAATGAGGAAGATGCTTTTATGCCATGACCTTCTCTCATGTGCAACAGTGGACTGCAGGTCTGCTTGACTATCTCCTTTTTTGGGATGCCATGAAAGCAGAGCTCTTACTTCTTCCCAGCTGTGAAAGATCTGCTCTTGAATGGCAAAGAGTCAAAAAGATAAGCTTCAAACAAACCCCCAACACCTGACCTTTCAGGAAGTTCAGTTCTCAACTGGAACTCTGCAGCTCATTTTACATCACCCTTTCTGAATTCTTCCTTCTAAGGAAAACATCTTTGTGGTGGCCTCGCAGTCCACTTGCAAAGAAAGAAATGAAGTCCTGTTTTCTTCTATTTGTCTTTACACTGACAAAAAGAGCAGTGACACTATTTCCACTGTTATCACACAGAAATCCATTAAACGTTCTACATGTTGTGAAGAAATTTACACCTCCCTTTCCCTTTTCCTGCTGGGAATTTGTGGTAACATGGTAATTTATTTCAAGTGGAACAGAAGCATTTCTGTTTTAGTTTTCTTTTCATGTCTAGAAGTTAGAAGTTTAGTCCAAATGTAATAATGGTTAAATAAATCCCTATGTCCACACTTGCACTAATGTCAGCAGTATACTTTTCACAAGAAAATAATCTTGAATATCATGTTAATAGGATTACAGTAAGGAAAAGCTCCAATCTTTGGTTTTAGAGCAGATTAGAATTGTAGCCAGAAAAATAAAAAATAAAATAAAAATATTTCTATGGCTTTGGGAAGACATTTTTACCTGTTCTGGAGCTGAAAGTCAAAAAGGAAAGCCTCAGGAATGAAATCCTGGCCAGATTGTGGGTACCTTCCACAAAACCTCCTTGATTTTAATATGTCAGAATTCCATACTTCCAGCGCCATCCCCTTCCCCTCAAAAAGGCTTACTGTGCCATCCTAAAAAAATCTGTGTCCTAAGCCCATATTATTTGACCTAATGGAAATTGAAAACACAATGTCACCTGAGTGCAATTAATTGGATGCAGACAAGACAGGGATGTGTTGGGGAATCAGGAGTTTCCTGCCCTGTTGCTCCCAGGTCTCTTGTATGGCTCAGTTGGCTTTGGCACTCTTGCCCCCCCCATCAGTTCAAACCCTCAGGCATGATACAGAGTTAACCTGTTTCTATCAGCATCAATACCAGGCATGGAAAACCTCTGTCCTTAAAAAGAGAATTCCTGTTTCAGAACATTAATTTTTCAATGTTTTTATGGCCTATATTTAGATTTTCTGTGCTCTGGGCACAGGAGTTTGCAGGTGACATTGGGGTTCAGTAACCAATACAGTTTCCATGGGTCCTCCAGGAGCAGCAGATATGACTTTGCCAGAGTCATAGTTACAGCATTTCTTTACTACCAGACAGGATTTTTTCTCTCCTTCCAGTACTGAAGGATTTGCTGTGCTGTAAAGCTTTGACTACAGGGCACAAATTTTATTGCCAGCTATTGGGCAGAATGTATAACTGTTAACATGATTGCAATCTACAGCTCACTGAAACAGCTGCCAAACTTTCCTTGGGATTCATGAACACTTTGTTCTCTACTAATATACTACAAAGTGTGATAGATATGAGCATTATTGATGTCAATTCTTCTTTAGATCAAACAGCTGTAGTCATGGGAAATGTTATCCTAATTCCTATATGTTCTGCACATGTGGTTAAAAAACTAATGACTTGAAAGTCTGCTTTTATATGCAGCAACTACAAAGTCAGTAGAACAGATATTTTTCCTTACCCATGAGGGAGAAGAACAGTACCACATGGCTATCATTATAAAAATGAGATTGAAGTAGAATCCTGACTTGGAATACTTGAAAGTTTAAGAATATCTATATTTGATTTTGAGCCCTGGTCATCTCTGGTTTTGAAGAATTACAGCATATTTGAAAGGCCTAGGATATTTTCCTTTTATTTAATAGTCCTATTATTCTGATATGTTGGTTTATTCAATGTATTTTTTATGACACTGTAAATGCTTCTGAGTTATTACTAAACCACCCTTCTGACTGTGGTTTTACTTGGCAAGAAACAATTATTCTTATTGTTATGCATGACCTACTTGGGATTTATTGTGAAATTAAAAGTATTGTAGATGGAAGAACAAGAGAGCAAAACCAGTGATGAATGCTAAGAATCCATGTAAGATCTGAAAGAAATTCAGACTTGTAATAACTGGTGTGTCTCATCTATAACTCATGGCTCTGTGTTTTCACTACATTAATCATGCCAGAAGAGTTGTCACTTCATATTTGTGAGCTGTGAAGGTCCGTCAGGGCCAGGTCCTGTACGTGTTCCTGGACTGCAAATCGGAAATGACTGTGATCGTTATCACTTTGGGCACAGGGACACTGCCCAAAGTGAAATTTGCAAACAAAAGTAGCAACTTAATCAGTGACAGAGTGAGCCTGCCAGCTACCCTGCCACTTCACTGGGAATGCGGGAGCAGCGTGGGTGCCAGGACTCCTGGATCACCAGAAATATATTCATATTTAGATTGTCCAAAGGACACATCAAAGACATGTGAACAGCTTCTTGCTACTGAAAAATAATTACAACCATTCCTCTTCACTATTAGTGTAATGATTTGAATTTGTATTGAACTGGCATGAGTCTTAAACACTTAATGTCTAATTGTGGCCATTAAGTATAATATTTGCAAATATATGCTTGGTGGCTTTTGTCTTTCCTTGTAAAACCAAATTTCTGCATCCAAACTGCCCATCTCTTTGTCTACCAATCCATTTCTAATATATGTTACTGTTCTATAATTTGTTATGTCTGTACTGCATGAGTGCTCATGGACAGACTTAGTAGTTCATCTATGAATAAATTTGTCCTATCTTTGTTAAGAGCAACAATAGAAACTCTACATCAGCCATAAAAAGAGAATGACAATGAGTTACCAGACATGTAATTGAAGGCTGAAATCTTCCCCACTTCAGCTTATGATTTCATGACTTACAAAAGAATGCATCACAATAGCATTGTCTTCCAGGAAAAGCTGTGATTATGATAAACCAAAGTAGGAGGGAATATTCTTGCCAGATACTAGGAAAAAAAAAAAAAAAAGGGGCAAAACCACTTCTCCTAAAGTAAGGTTTTAGGACAGAGACTCTTTCATCATTCCTTTTCATTTGTCTTCTCTTTGCAGTGACTTAAGTGCAGGAATATCTCCAAAAGATTTTTATTTTCAGATTTTCCCTAAATTTAAATATTTGAAATGGCTTTTAATCTTCAGAGCTACATTAAAAAAGAGATTTTTTCAATCCAGTTATCTTGTTATTACTGCAGAGCTTGTGCTCAATGCTAAGCATAGAACAGCCCAATTCTGCTCCTCATTGCAATTCCAGTATGGTTATTCCTTTAGCACTTGATGGAAAGAAAAATGCTTATTTCCACTACATGAACTCTCTAGAGAAACCCACAGTTCTACATTTTTCACGTAGAGATTGTGGCATTCAAGAAGTAAACTCAGGGCAAGGATTTGATCCCTGTAATCATACCTTGAATCTCACTCCAGCAACTGGGGATGAAGGAGATTGTATTAGCACATGTTTACAAAAAGAAAATGTGATTGCTCTCTTTCAAAATCTCAAGAAGAATATAATAAAAAGAGGGACCAGAATTGTCTTTATATGCTTTGGCTGCTCTCATATTTCCTATAAAAAAGGTCTTATTTTTCTATATGATTAATAAAGCCATAAATGGATTTATATCTCAAACTATATAATTTCAGATTATCCAGGGCACTTTTATCTTATTAAGTTTCCTAGTCTTTTCTACAGGCTAATTCTAATACATGATATTTCATTTTATTGTTTAGTGACTTTTAGATTTTCCAACCCTAGTTGTAGAACAGTTTTCATAATCAATTTGGTGGAATTAACTCATCCTTATTTTAAGTATACATACCTGTATGTGCATATGTAAATGTATGCACATATGTACTGAATATGTGATAGTTTCACTCTGAGATTTTTATGCATTTTTCTGCATTTTTCTGATTTTAATAGTTATTGGAAGGAAGTATTTGGCAAGATTTTATTTATGTATTTTAATACACTCTTTGTCATGCATGAAGGCGATTTTTGTGAGCTGCACATATTTTGGCAGGACCATCTTCCTGGTATGCAGTTACACATTCATTATAATGCTGAGAATTATAGGTATGTCTGGGGGCACTTACAGATTAATGCGTGTATATATAGAATTTCAAGAATGGGAAGAAAAGGTGTTGGAGTTTTTACTAGCAGTTAACTTTTTTTATAGTGCTGTGGGAAATTGAAGCTCTTAGTTTACTACTACAGATATTTATAGAAATTTCATTTATTTATATTTCTTATATGAATTTTTAAAATTATGAAGTGATTCCAGTGAAATGTATCAATTTTTTAATGTCTGTATCAAAACTAAGGTAAACATTGCCACTTATCCAGAACACCTATCATTAAAGTGCTTGTGCCCAGATTATTGCAAACAAATTGAGAACCATAAATATAGCCAAAATTTATAGGACACAAATGAACATTGCTGCCTACAGAGATTAAACCCCATATTTTAAGAGATATTACATATATGCTCATGTAAATCTATGCACATAAATACTGTGTGTGAGAATATGTAAGCTCTTGTCTAGATATTAATCCCATATTGACTGAAAAAGTTCAACAGCTTTCAGGCTTCAACCTCCCTGGGCTCTGCAGGGGAATGGATTTCACAACACATAGAGGTTTTGCTCTTTGCTATATTAGGTACCAATGGACAATGACATCTTTCTTCAATATTGACTAAAATCACGTTGTTGGGGCCAAATGCTGAATGCAAGACACATAGCAAAACAAAATAAGATTTGCCATTTTTAGGCAAGGAAAGGAGAAGAAAAGGACAGTGTTCTTGATTAAAATATTATTATTCTTTGTCGTCTAGATGGGATTTTTATAAACGTTTTTTGTTAAATCAGATGTGTTGATTTGAGGAATCTCATTTGCTTACAAATACATTGTCCACACAGCTGCTCCAGCTTGTCAGAGGTTTTATCGAGTCAGAAGTCGGTAGCAGGATCCTCTGCTGTCAAGCATGAATCCTGAAACATGAGCCATTTTGTCCATGCAGATTTGTTCTGTTTCTATTTCTCCATGTGTTTGGAAGTACAGTTAGCTGCATAAATACTGATTGTGGACACAGAGTGTTCCTGCACTTTATCAGTTTTTTTGAACAAAGCAAAACCCTACCATGGTTCAGTCCTTACCAGGTGCCAATGAGACATCATAGGACAGGGAGTGCACACTAAGATTTACATTTCCTGTAACAGACAAACTTGGGGAAGCTTTCATCGCTCCCTATCACCTAGGAAAAGATCTGAGGTAGGTTTCAGTTCTCCTCACCAGTGGGTGATTTGTGATGGAAGCACACACACAGAGGATGTGAACATGTAGCCTGTAGATCATGAGTTCTGGTTCGTGTTATAAGATTGATGGGAAGCCTAGAGTGGATGTTTTGTTGATTTCTCTGGGATGAAGGTAAAAATAAGTATTTGTCTGGAAGAGTGAGGAAGTTGGTTTTTGGACCAGGGGATACCCTTTAATTCCTGTAGGCCCAAGTGTACTGAAATTGCAGCATTTTCAGTGATTTCAGCGTATGAAACTTGTGGTTTATGCCATCTAAACTTCCAATTTAAGCTTTCAAAAAGGATTAAAAATGGAGACTTGATTGGCATTTGGTGAAATGTACTGCATCTTTAGTTGACTTTGAGACTTATATCAGGTTAATGAAAGGCAGAATGGTAATCTGCAACCTCCACAGGAAAGAGAGAAAAATGATCATAAAAAAGAATTTGTGATCTTTTCATCAGGAAGATCCTAAGACAGAACTGAAGAGCTGAAGGTAGAGCACATGACAATGAACAAAGAGATTCAGAGATTCAGCTTCTCTGAGATATACATCTATACAGATACATAAAATACAAAAAACCAAAAAAGATCATTGTTGAAAGACTAGAGCATAAAATCATTGAGTCTTAATTTCACAATCTTTCTTGGAAAAGTGTGCCCATATGTCATAGTGGTAAGTATCAGAAACCAAGCAGAATTAAAAACAGATTAAGTAGTACAATATTAAATCATTATACTCTCTCCTATAACACATATAGATTCCAAATTATATTCCAGCCTCCCAGGTTCATTGGAAGTTTAGATTTAAGTTAAATCTAAACTGGCAGAGAATACAGCAAGCAGAACTATTTATGCAGCTTAAGATCAGATTTTTGAAGAACCATATTCAATGCAGTAAGGAGATATTTCAGTGGAAGTAATTTTGATTATGTCATATGTGCATAAGCTAGGAATGAGCTAAAAAGTGTTTAAATATTCTTCTTCCTAGAAGTTGTTCCAAAATTAGTGTTTCTGAAAATTAGACCTCACCAAAAGTATATTTTCTGAAGAAAATAATTAGTTCCACATTTTAATAGAAAATGATTTTTTAAAAAAAATCCCCACAGATGCTAATGTGCTTAGGGTGATATGACAGATGTTGCATTTTCACAACTATGTCTTCCCCTTCCCAGTGTATATTGAGGATGGTTCAGATTTTCAGTCATCTGTAAAACCAAATTAATTTAGTTTATAAAATTAAGTGGTTTAGAAAATTATAAAGTAAGAAAAATATCATCCGCACAGTTACAAAATCTATAAATGTTAACATTCAACAAGATAATTCTTTGAACCAGAAAAATTACTGGTCAGTAGAAAATTAAAACATATTGCTATGATTAAATGTTATCAGAAGCTTCCTTGTGGGACCCATTTAATCATGTTTGATGTGATTCTCAGTTGTGCTGCTCACTGACTTTATTAAGACTTAAGGTAAAAAAAATTAGTTGTATTAACTAATATTCATACTAAAGTAATTGAAATTTATTCCTAAATGTTTTGCATTCTTTTGTAGAAGAGGTAATCAATGGCATTTCAAGTGACAAATTTCCTTCATAATGATTTTTGGGTTTTAGGCCTAGAAATGGCTAAGCTTTTAGAATGACAAAACTTTTAAAAAAAGGAAGTATTTCTTGCCACATAATGAGGAACTGAAATTCATATTTGAATATTACACTATTGGGTAAACCTAGCTGGGGATATCCTTAAATATCTTGAAACAAAAAACTATGTGTTGCCCATATCTTGTATGTCTATTGATAATTTATTAATTAAAAAATACTTCCCTTTCCAGTTTCCTAAGATTTTAGTGGGATGCCACACAGCATATTCTTCCACCATCATTATCAATTACTATCTCTTACATTTTATGTACTTTACTGAATTGTACAAAGATGCCAAGACACCATTGACATAAGATTGGATATCTGGAAATTGATTTTTTAGAGATTGCAGCTTCGAAAACAGCATAATAAAAGTAACTTGAATTTAGGAAATTTCTGCCAGGTTATAATTGCAGAGGTAGTTCATGAAATAATTTCTCAGGTGGTTCTGCAGAGTGCCACCATATGAAGGAATATTCATACATTCAGAAATTTCTTCAATGAATGTCCCAATTTGATTACTTTGGTCAATTCAGAACAATTCCTCTTATTTATATCATTGTGTGTGGCTTGCTTTTCTTGGTTTGGTTTTTTGTTTGTTTGGTTGGGGTTTTTTTAATTTTTGTCATTTAAATTCATAACTCCTCTGTTTTCTGGACTTCCTTCAAAAATCTCATTAGGAGATGGGTCTTCCAAACTTTTTCTCAGTTCAATGGAGATTTTACTATAAAGTTTATTCCAAATATTGAGCCTGCAACCTTAGGTCTGAAGCATAGTAATAGAAAGACCTTGATTAACGAAATCAAGATAACTAGAAAGAACTATACAATTACATAATTTATCTGATCTGTACCTGAAATATTCTCCACAGCAATGGAGTTTTCACAGTTTGCTCACAAAAGAATCCCTACCAATATTTTTTTCACCTGTACTGTTAGAAGACTTTTCATCGAATGTGTAAAAATTAACTTTCCAATGCTGAAGCTTCATGGATGTGGAAACAGGTTATTCGCTTTTCCCTTAACATTTTTGTGTTAGTCCAGTAAGTTATTTTCTTGTTAGCCTTCCTATCACGCTAAACATTTCTAAGTCTTTCAATTTTTTAATTTATGACAAGTCTTGGCCTTCTGTACACTTTTCCAGATAACGTACATCTTTCTTGAACTGCAACATACAGAACTGAAGACAAAACTGCTGCAGACACTAAACTGATGCTGAATGCAGCAGAAAGATTACTTCACCTGTGTTGGAATAATCTCATACATGTTCTATCCCTGATTTCTTCTGACAAAAAGATGTCTGGTCCTTATCTGAAGAGGAAAACCTGCTTCGTTTGGAGCTTTGGTTTGCTTGTTTTTTAGCTTGCAGAACGATTCTTCTACATTCATAGCACACTTTTATTTACTGAAATTTGATATAAACCCAAGCTCAACCTTCATGAGGACAAGTGTCATTAGTACATTGGAAATCAACCAGACAAGAAATCTCAGTATCACTCAACTGAGGCTGAATCAAACAGTGTTTAGGCATTGTGTGAGGAGAATGCAGCTGTGGTTTCACTGGTCACAGTGGAATTGCACCTATTGAATTATGCCTTATAGCCAGACAGTAAACATAAGATATGCCAAAGATTCAGACATTCAAGGAATCAAGGATTTAAGGAGAAGTATCATTTATGTGTTTGGAACATTTGGTTTGGAAAAAACAGTCCAATGTTTCAGTTCAGAAATGAACACACATTCCCTGCAAGTCATTGTTTGTTTCTCTGTCAGGAGCAGAATTTGGGAAACCACACTACTATGATTGAGGGTTGAGATACAAAAAATATCTGAGCAAGAAGTCAAAATGAGGAGCTGCAATATTACAGAAACTTATGAAAATTCAAAAACAAGTACAGAATAATTGTGCAAGTATCATGCTAATATTTACTTTTATTAACATGCAACTGAAAAACTAACGGGCTTATTTTCTTGTTGCTTTAAGGCTAGAAATCTGGGTACATTGAATTTTAAAAAAAAAGGAAATGTTTTGACAGCCAGATTTTCTTATAAGTGTTTGTTTGACTACATATGGATTTGGTGGATTAATTTTCTGCTTCCTCTTAGAATTGAAACCCAAAAATACATTTCATAAGCAATGTATTTCATAACCAGTATATTTCATAACCAATGATATTGTGAAAGCCCCATATACCACATATCCCAAGATGCCTTTCTATGAGTCCAATTTTTGCAGCAGTCACTTTAAGGTTTCACTTCAGCTTGCAAGGTTGTTTTCATAATTTTATTGAAGTTATCCATATGATCCTGTATCATCTTACTGTAGGTAATCAAGTAAGGTTGTTTCAAAAGTAGTACAGATTAGAGTTTTAGCATTTGTGCATTATTCATTTCCTTTATGTGCCATCCATGTTCATTTTCCTTGATTCCCAGTAATCATATACCAACAGAAATTTTGCAAGGATTGTTGTTCTCTACTCAGTTGATTTGTAATACATGAAGGTTGAATCATTGTAAATTAACCATTTTATCAATTTTCCCTCATTTACAAATAACCTATAGAATATATTTTTAAATAAATGCAATATTGGCTTTTTCAATACATGAATAAAATAACTTTTCTCAGTGATAAAGTTTTTCCTAACCCCTTTCTACTTCTTCAAATCTCAAAGAAATTCTAAGGAATTCTATATATTTCTATTTCTTCCAGCTTATTCGACTAAGGCTGTTTGTGTATTAATAAATCATAATTCACATAAAATGTCATTTTTCTATCTCACTCCCTGAGGCAGTTTGTCATTGTGGGGAGGTATGACATACTCTCAGATAGAAAAATAACGAAAGAATTAAACTTCCATTGGTTGGGTCGTGGTGTAGCATTATACTTATACTTATTCATGTGTGCAAAGCAAGACAACACAAAACCACTCTTACAAAATAACACTGGACATTGTTCTTCTGTATTTCCAAATGATGTGCACTCTATGGTAGGAGGACAGTCTATGGTTACTTTAGCTTGTAGTCTTGTTGCAAGACACTGTATGAAAATGTCTTCTGGGAATCATACCAATTATTAAAATATAGCTCTTACCTGGGACCAGCATTATTTGATCAAAGTAAAAGAAAAAACTCTTATTTTATTTGTAAGCCATCTGCCACAAACACTTATCATTACATAGACCCTAAGTTACCATTTTAATAGTTCTATTAGTGTTTTGGTGGTTTCTATGAAGTTTATTCAAAATATATTGTCCAGAAAAGGCTACATACTCTTACTATATAATCCTCTGGAATGTTTATTAACCAATAACACTGAATCTTCTGACAGTTTTATTTCTGAGAATGTTACAACATTCTTATGTATCCCACCAGTAATTCAGCATTACCCATAACTCCTGTGCAATGTAATGAGTCTTACTGAAAGCAGATGCAGCCAAATTAATAACAAGGACATCAATTTACTGTGGAAACCCATATAGTTGGAGATGTGGGATGAGGGGAAAAGAATGCAGAATATAATTCTGTTTCACTTTTGAAAAAAAAAAGTAGCTGAAATAAGTAGATACAGTAATTTAAGGACTTGTTTAATTCAGAGTGTCTGGAGGAATTGAATTTAACTTAGTTATAGGATGAAGGAATTCTAGAAAATTACTTAAACCCCTAAATGTTCTTTAATTTGCTTCTGTGAATAGGTTTCCATGTGTCAAATCTTTGGTGAGGCCACCCTGCAAGGATCCTTTTATCACCTAGTAAATAGATGCTATTGCTCTTAGCTAACCACAAAGAAAGCTCAGTTCATGTGCTTAATACAAGGCCTCCAGAGAAGGCAAGGCTTCAGATGAAATTCCATGCTTGGTCATAATGAACCTGGTAAATTGTTAGCTTCCTGCAATAAAAATAATAGGTGAAATCTTGGCCTATGGAAGCCAGTGGGAATTTTGGCATTGATTTTAGCAGGGCCAGTATTGCAACCAATAAATCTACAGAGCAAACTAAAAGAAGTAGGCAAAGGGAGGAAGGAAGGGGAATTAATGTAACAAAACCCCTATATTATTTCAGTTTTTGTTCAACCCCCCTTTGCCTGAGTGAATAGCTCTTGATACTCCAGAGATGTGCTCACAGAAACTATTGTGGTGGTATTCTGAACAACAAATATTTACAAAAGCATTTAATGAGTAATTCTGAAACAGGAAAGTCAGCTTTGTTGTTATAAGGAGTCAGTCTTAGATTAAATTTAAGGCTGTTTTATGGGTGAGTAATGGGGGGCAATTGCCAAAGACTGAATACCATGGGGACAGTGTTAGACTGGATTAATTAAAAGTATGAGTTATACAATATGTCTCAATCTGTGGTTGTGTTTTTGCTACACAAATCTGCTGTAACTCCACAGAGATGCAGTCACAATCACAATCCTCTCTGTAATGTGAATAAAGTAACAGGCAAAGAAATTTACTTAAAAATATTCATTTTTTTAATATTCATTTCCCTATCTGTGGGCATTTTATTTATATGTGAAAATATCTAATTTCTGATGTGTAATAAATTCTGTTACCATTTTTGCAGCAGTTTTCAGCGGCATGCATTGCACATATGCACCACATTCCTCATGTACAGAAAGGCAGTTTCAGAAAGCTCCAGGCCAGCAAATACACTGTACAGCTACAATACAGACATGCTATACTCCTGTCTGCAAACAAAATACATTGGATGTAAGGAAATGTGTGTGTTGGTAACCTGTCATGAGCAGTACCATGACTGGAGAACTCCATGTTTCATTAGGAAGCGAAATTCATCAGAGGAATTGAACTTCTTGTTCAGATGTTCCAGAATCAGTCTCCATATTCTGGACCTGAATATGGAAAAGGACAATCACCCAGTTTATGGGGCTCATTCACAAGGACTATTTGCAATCAAGAGATAGTTTGGGGGGAAAATCAAAAGATCCATAAGACATCCGCTTTAGTTTTGACCATGATAGTTATTGTTTCTTCATACTGGGATAAACAAACAAATAAAACATCAACAACTGTCTTATGCAGAAAATATTTTACACTGTGGCAGTGTCCTATTTCTGTAATAATGTTCATAAAACTAGTAGGTGCACATAAATGATCAAACTTGTAATAAATATATTGTGAGCTCAACTGAAGTGAGTCATTAGAATATCTAACAGTAATGGCCCCTAGGCACAGATATATCTACAGAAAAATTGAAAGCAGCCATTCTTAGTAATGACACTCTATATCTGACCACCACTCCTTTTTGCAGTATTTAAATCAACTCTATCTGGTTCTTACTATTTAGTTGTGCAACTTACCTGTCACAGTGACTAACTACTAACTAAGGACTAAATCTTCACTGGGTTTAAACCAGCTGGACTTCAACTGGTTATTTCAGTGGAAGGTATTGAAAACTCTGTTCTGGGCCGGACATCAAGACAGAACAATGCTTCTATAAGTAAGGAAAAAAATCTCATCATACTGTAGACTAGCCCTGGATTTAGGGCCTGCTGTGGCATGGCAAGGACATTGTCAGCTAGAAGGGAATGATTTTGCTTACACAAACTAAAACACACTGCAACAAAAAGCACCCCTTTCTGGGATACTTAATTTATTTAGAGGATTCTTGTGCAGATTCTGTCCAAGAATTTGTCAAGTAAAACCAAATATCAGGACCAAAAAAGCAAAGGAACAAACCAGCTTTCTATGCTTTTTGGCCAACAAGTTTTCTTTTATTGGCATGACAGTGTCACCATTCCTTTACAAATTTTTGATCTCAATTAAATTAAGCTGTGTTTATTGCTAAGTTTCTAAAATACCATTTGGGGAATTAAACTGAATAAAAAAAAATCATATTCCTGAATGACAGACATAAATGAGGGGATGTAGGATATGATAGGATCCCTTCCATGGAAGACTCACATGTAAGTTATGATGTACAAATAGGGTTTTATGTTTTTTCCTCTGGTGTGCTTTGCACTTTTAGGGTTTCATTTTGAAGCTGCTATCTCCATGACAAATGTTCACTGCAACCTTGACACAGACCATGATACTTGGAAAAATCTTGAGACTCCAGCTGAAAGGGGAAAGATAGTCACATCCCTAACCCAATAGTCATATGGTCAACTGAGACTTGAGATCCACCCAGAAAATATTAAAATTTCTGCTTTTGACAAGAATGCCAGCTATGTACCCTTTATGACACTAGAATGCCTAAACAGGTAAAAATACTACAGCTACAACTTTTTTCTGTTTTACAGCTTGAGAACTACATTGTGGAAAACATGAAATCAGAGATGGTGCAGCTGCAGCAGAATGCTGTGCAGAACCACACTGCTACCATGCTCGAGATAGGGACCAGCCTCCTCAGCCAGACAGCAGAGCAGACAAGAAAACTCACAGATGTTGAAACTCAGGTATGTTCCCAGCATGGTTTTCAAAAAGGTGTTAATTGCAGAGAACATTTCCCAAACCCTTTCCTTTCTAATCCACTACCACACAAAACATTTCAACACAGGGGTCCAGGAAACACACTTTGTTTCTTGGTAAGAACAGTACTGATGATTGACCCTCGTTATGTGTCTTTCTTTTGGTTTCATTTGGTTAGTATATTCAGCTCTGTGTGGGCAACAAAGGTAGGACTGCCCAGGAAACTAGATCAGCATTTGACTTTCAATTAACAGCTCCCTATTGTCAATGATATAAGTGTCAGGCTAAATAATGAGTAACAGGATAAATCACAGCTTTTGATCTTCATTGTTGTATATCAATCATTTCCCAATTTTTCAAGCTCTGTAGGACAACAAAAATGGACAATTCAGATTGCTCTGTGAATGTCAATGATTTCAAACAAAAATAAGGCACTGAGCTGCCAACACCACAAAAGAGAGAATGCAGGGGAAAGCTAAAGTAGGAGCTCTATTTACAAAATAGCAGATGCAGCACTTTGACTTCATTCCCAGTACTCTTGCACTTTTCTGGTTTAAGCATGCTTTGTAGGAATGCATGTCTGAGGCACGTATCTTGTTTTTTCTATTGAAATGAAGCTTGTTTGGCAGTCACCTTGCTTCTTTCTGCTGATCTGCTACTATCCTACAGTTTTAGAGTGCCAGAATATCAGCTGGTACATATCAGTGCAGTTTGATTGAGTTCAGCTGCACCAGCTGAGCAGCTGAGGTTAAAAAAGGATTTAGAAACAATTTTTGACAAATCATAAAATCAGAATGAAATTATTATGTTATGCTGCTAAAACAAAATATCCCGGACAACATGAACATTAATGTTTTTAATTTATCCTTAAGGTGCTAAATCAAACCTCCAGACTTGAAATTCAGCTACTGGAAAATTCCCTGTCAACATACAAGCTAGAAAAACAGCTGCTACAACAGACACACGAAATCCTGAAAATTCATGAGAAAAATAGGTAAGAGTGAGCAATTGGTCTCTTTCTCTGTTCATTACAAAGTGGTCTGTGTATACTTTGTTTTAAGCAAATGATGAAAGGAGCAAATATGGTAAGTGGACAGCATAGGTAATATTTATGAACTCACTAAAACACCTGGGGTGTGAACTTACACTATATTATGTCCTGTGTGATAAATGTAAACTGATTTTTACCGCTTTTCATATTAACTGTAAATTTACATCTTACTCTGTTTCATTACAACTTAGTTATATGACCACAGTTCCAGCAACCTAAAAGCATAGGCATTAAGAACATTTTCAAGTAGAAAAATACTAAATTATGAGATTTTTAACTACCTTAAAGTGCATCAGAAACAGAAAATCTTCATTAGTTCATCTTTCTAGTTTTAATGGATTCAAAGATATGGCATGTAGAACGATCTCTCTCCTTTTGTACTCTACAGCATACTTGTAGCCATGCTCCATTTTAAGAAGTCAATGGTAAACATTTGGTATTTATGTTTAAGCTGATGAAAAAGCTATTTACCAACACAACTTTTTAAGCAGTAAATAGAGAGCTGGGAAGTAACTCCAGTGTTCTCTTTCTGTGACACAGAGATTCAGCACCTGAAGTCACTGGGCTTAGCAGTTCAGTATGCCAGAGAGTGTGCTGGTGAGCTGACCTTGTCTCGGACGCCAGACGCCCTCCCAGACACTCTTTCACTCCCCCTCATCATCAGAACAGGGAGAAAATATGATGAAAAACTCATGGTTGAGATAAAGACAGGGAGATCACTCATCAGTAACTGTCATGGGCAAACCAGCCTTATTTACTACCAATTAATAACAGTGTAGTATGGTGAGAAACAGAAACAAACCCAAAAAGACCTTTCACCTCTTCCTCCCCTTCTTCCCAGGGTCAGCTTCACTCCTGATTCTTCTATATGCCCCCTGAGCAGCACAAGGGGGTGAGGAATTGGGGTTGTAGACAGTAGACAAAGCACAACGCTTTCTCTTGCCTTCTTCCTCAAGTTTTTTCCCTTCTCCAGCATGGTTCTTTCCCACAGGCTCATTTTTACTTCAGGGTAAAAATGCACATGGACTCTGCACAGGTGTCGTCTTCCTTCTGGACATATCTGCTCCACTATAGGGTCCTCCAAGGAAATATCTGCTCCACCATGGCCTCTCCCACAGGCTGCAGGGCTGTGTTTGCTCCAGTGCCTCCTTCCTTCCCCTTCTCTGACCTTGGTGTCTGCAGCATTGCTTCTCTCCCTTGTTCCCTCACTCCTCGCTCTGTACAGCTGATGACTGGAACCAGCTGTGCCCAGCTGTGCCCAGCACAGGGCAGCTCTGGCCCTTCCTCACAGCAGCTGCACCTGGGCACTGGCACTCAGGACAGTGGGAAAAGCTGCTCCCCTTCCTGACTGCTCCTTGAAACGCCCAATTCACTGCTGCCTCTGTGGTGGGCAGGTGTGAGCAGGGAGGACAGGGAGCGCTCTGCCTCCTCAGCCTCACTCTTCTGGAACGAACAACTGTGAAGTCTGGCTAGGACTAAGGTTTTATTTCCTCTCTCTACCTTTGATATTGAAATGAGGCAAACAGCTTTTAAGATGAGGCAGAGACTGAAGCATGTGATACAAGCTGTTGAGGACTGTTTTAATTGAGATCAGTCAGTCTTCCAAAGAGAGCAGTGTGACCCCATGCTGCTGGACAGGAATTGGCAACTGAGGCAGAAAAACCTTGCCCAGGGCAATGTATAAGGCAAACTAGCATAGTGGGCAAGAGGCTACAGGGTAAAGAAGGCAAAATACAGGTAGCGATGAAAAATAGAAAATATTGTTATTAAGAAATGTAAATGTAAAATGTGTCTAGTTGCAAAGCTGGTTGAATAATACATCATTACTGCTACTGATTATGAAAACCAATTTAATGCATTTAACCTAAAAACTGTTTGCAACCAATAATTCCAGCAAATGTTATTCTGAAGAAATTGAATTACACTAAAAACTCTTAAACTCCAGAGATGTCCCTTAACCAAATAGAAATATGAATAAATTAGTGTGGGATTAACTTTGTCTTCAGCAATCTCACAATCTCAGGTAATTCACCCAAACTGCTTGTGTGTGCTCTCCCAGTAATCCACAGACAGATTGGCAGAGGGCAGTTCATTCTACATATTTTACAAATTTATTTCAAAATGGACTTAATTCAAGCATTAGTTAAGTATATAAGTACTTGCACTTTTATCTGCTGCAATATGATTAGCAACAAAATTTTGTTGGCTGCTTAAGAGACTGTGTTTTGTATATTTGGGATGTATTTATTTACCTTAGGAATGAATGAGAGTAAAAACCTTCATGGCAGTAAACAAATAAGCCCTACTTGAACTGACCTTTGACTTGGCTGACATTATGATAAAATGGATTTTGAAAAGTCAGAAGAAAAGGAGGGCTATTTTTAAAAGCACATTTTTTGTTGTTTTTCTCAGAGGTGTCGGTATTTGTGGATAGATGAAAAAGTACACAGAATTTTATCTTGTAGCAAAGCAAGGACCTGGCATGCATTGTGTGAGTCCTTTTAAAGTCTCCTTGGGACTGATAAAATTAGGCAGAAGGCAGTGTTATAATTACACTAAAATATGGATCATCCACTCTTGTATCATCATCATCTCTTCACAGAGAACTGTGTAGTCTTGGCCTTACAGGTTCTAAATTTGAAATCAATTATGTGTGTGTCAAGTTGACTGTGGGACAAATCTTACTGACCTCAGAAGACACAAGGCTTCTGGACATGCCAACAATTTTAGCTTGCTTAAATTTAAACAATATTTGCAGATTACTCATCAGGATGTGTTTAGTAGCTATTTGCAGTTAGGTACTCATAATCCCTCTGCATATCACTTACACACGAATAAATGGAGACAAATCCCTTCTTCCACATTATGAAGGTGGACTGTAAGCTATTTTGGAAAGGATCTTTCTTTTGCAATAGGGTTTGCAGCACAGTGGGAACTAGTGTAGGAGCTATTGTCTTTGCAGAAACAATCAAAAGAGATAGTGTACTTTGAACTAATAAATTCTCACTCTGTGCTAAAATTTCCTCTGTATAAAATAAGAATTAAGATATTAATCACATTCAGACAACTGAATTTTGGATTAAAATAATGCAAAATCTCATTGTAACAGTAACTGACCATTGATGTACTATAGTAACTTGGATATTATCCTTAAATAAAATTAACACTGTGTGTCATCAAGGGAGCAGTGCATGCTCTTTAGACTAGAAATATGTCTATTCTTGGCCTCTCTCTTTACTGCCTGTCTTTGCTCAGAAGAAGGGCCAAATTATTTTTTATTCCACTGAAATGGAAGATATTCTATGGCACAAGTAGAGTCACATTTGCCTTAGAATCATGTGTCTATTGAGTGTTCTGTTCTCGTGCCATAAATAATTTGGTTTTGTGGGTTCCCACCCACTATAATATAAATGGTGGTTTCTTCCATTGCCATTTTTTTTCCCCACAAGAGCTTTCTAAATGCTATTTTGATTTATTCTTGAAAGATTTCCCTTCTTAAGTGCCTTATGAACCCTTTTTTTTTTCTCCCCAGAGTGTACCAGCTGCATTTAATTTATAGTGTGCCATTTGTTACAATAAGCAAGTGTAAGAAAACTTTCTATTTGCTGAAATGAAACAAATGAGGAAAAATATAATGGAATTCTGATTCTTCCATCAACAAATCGTGGAAGTGAAATTTAAACATAAAATCTTGCTTGAATTTGCAGAAAATAGTACCGGATTAACACGTTCATTACAAGAATGCTATGCTATAAAAAACAAGGATTCAAGAATGGTTCTTGAATGTGTTTGACTGAGTGAAAGATGAGGAAACACAATATGTCTGTCAAGTTTTATTTGAAGGTTGTACATATACTACAAAGATAAATCCCAATTTTACACTTCACTTGTGTGAATTATCTTGTCATTGATATAAAAAGTAGGCTTACTGGTGCTAAGTGATTTGTTACTTTACTGGCTCCGAGAAGTAGGACACATATTTTCATAATTCCTTAAACTGATCAGACAGTATCAGACTCCCAAGGTAGTATGAGTGGTCAGCACCTAAAAAAACATAGCGAAAATTTCAGTCACCTAAAAGGAAGTACAAAGAAGCTGTTTCAGGCTTTCTTTGGTAAAATAATGTTCTTGCACTCAAAAATAAGCACTGAAATCCTCTACCCACTTGTCTTCCCATACATATATAATAAAATAAACCTACTTGTGTATGGCCAAAACCAATTTTTTCTAGTGTGACATTACTTGTTTTTAATTATTGAATACCTCAGCAAAGTGTATGTTTTATCTGTATATTTATTAAATAATAATTTTTAAAAGATTATTTTAATGCAAAGGATGTCCATCTCCAAGGTCTAGTCTATATCCTGTTCTCACAAATCTAAACTGAGGATTCTGAAAACAAAGATTAAAAAAAAAATCTCTTAAACTTCTGTTGTCTGGAATGGATTAGTGATTGAACTACCTTATAAGGCAGATTGTCTAAACCATATTTTCCTTCTCCCTTGGACAGCTACCAGAGTGTTTCCTACATGTTCTACTTCATCACCTTTCAAAATGACAACAACTTTCACTGGAAGTCATTCTTTGCCTTCTGTATGGGTATTCTACCCTCTCCAGCATTAGTAGAGTTTTGTTTTCTGAATCAGCTGGACATAGCACTGTTGCACTGAGGCATTGCACCGAGTCATTCCACAGGCTGACAAAGTCATGATATCATTTGTGCCATTGAAAATAGATTCCTAGCCCCACCAAAACCACTACATTAGACATCAAGACATAGCTAACCCTCAGAAATATTAAATTTGTCTGGGTTTGGGGTCTGCGTGTGTGTTTGTGTGTGTGTTAAATTAATATTCTCCTAAATAATGCTTCTTTAAAAATTTGAAAAAATATCTTTACCAAGCACTCAGCAAAATTATTTCTTAATGGTTTTTGTCTGTCAGAGTTTGTCTGATGTTACAAAAAAAAGGCAACAGAGTGGTCTTGCTACATTTAAAGAAACCCTAAATACCTTTTAAATTGCTTTCAATCAGTTTCAAGATTTTTTGAACTTCCAAGCACTTTTTTTTTAAATTTAAATTATCTATAATAAATATAAATATAACAATACAAATGAACAATTCTGGCCATATTGTTGTCAAAAGCCATAAGAGCAGCTTTTCTCACGCTATTGAAGGATTTCTTCCTTTTGGAACAGTCCAGTTCAGAAATCCCCAATCTGTGTGAAGACTTTGCTTTTGTTCATTTGGAGATTTGACCAAAGTTTTCTTTGTTTCATAGTAAAACAAAAATGAATGTTTTGGACTTCTCCCAGAAATACAGGGAGTTGTCCTATCCTCCGGACTTACTTTTATCTGATATAGATTTATGGATATAGAAAGCCAATTGCATAAATATATATGCATTCCTGAAGTTAGCATAGTTTTGCAATTTATAATTACAGGACTTTTAATCTACATAGAAAACAAAGGAAGCAAGTGCTATGACACTTCCATCTTTCTACCACATGTTGACACACCACTGAGAAATATTAGTTTGTATTATTATTAAAGCCATAAAGCATCTGTTTCCTGTCTGGCTGCGTAGATGCCAAACTGTGGAGCTCTAAACATTGTCAGCTTCTCTTTTCTTGCTTGACGTGGCCAGTGCTGCCACAAATAATATTGTCATCCCCCTGGATTCATTTGCTATGGTTTTAGGAAGGCCACAGTGGGAAACAAATAATGCAGTGCATAAACTTTGGCTGTCAAAGGCTCTTTCTTTGACATGAAATGATTCAGATATGGAAATTATTTAGTTGTGGACATGCAGATAGGATACTGTGGAATTAAGGAAATACATTTTAGTGTACTGCATGGATAGGATAAAGGGAACTTTTTTGTCTTTACTTACTATTTAACCAAAAATCTGTATTCTATCTTCCTGAATGACATTGTCTTGCATTGAAAATACACAATATTTGGGAGACTGTAAGATGTCAGACAGGGATGTGGCCCCACCTAGTACCCATTCTATTACAGACTGGCACCAGGCCACCTTTCTCCTATCCCAAGTGCATTGATGTAATTAGTCTATCAAAAAAGGTAAGATCTAGTGACAACCAGGACTTCAATAATTTTTGTGAAAAATTATCAGTGAATAGAATTATTCTGTGGATAGAACTGACAAATTTCAAAAGGAGGTGTTTTTCTTTGAAAATATTTTATGACTAGAACCAAATCTATCTGAAGATTTTCAAGCACTTCTGCCAAACTAAACTACATCTCACTTTCTGCATAAGAAAGTTCAAAGGCTACCACATATACATTCTCAAAAAATCCATGTGAATCTAGACCATGGTGTGAATCTAAACATGATGTTTAATGTTAATGTTCAAGTGATGAAAAATCAGCCACAGCTCTGATAAGGTGCTAAAATAATTTATATTCTTTGGCTTCAAAATCCATATTTTTTTCAGGGTGTAACCTTCTACCATCTTATTTCAGTCCACTAAGTCTTGTTATTTTGTTTCTAATTAATGAGCCTTTTAAAATGAGATATATTCTCCTTTGTGTTTGGGACCCTACAAAAATGTATTTTCCCTCACATCTTTACTCTTTTGCTCCCTTTACTCAGATGCTTCTGATTTTCACGGAACTAGACATATTGATATTTCAAAGTATATTTTCTTCAGGATCTTTGTAAATTCCACATTTATAATATTTCAGAAAAAAAAATGATGCTTAAAAAAAAATTATCTCATTCTAGCTTGCACAGCAAATTTTGGTGCCTGAATTTAATCTTTGCATTGTTATCATCTCCAACAGCTCATATTAAGGCTCCATGATATAAAGTAGAAGCAACTCCATATGGATTTTATTACATTCCTCTGTTAGGTTAAATGACCTAAAATTATGCAGGCATTTTGCCACTGATCTATTATCCAGAAGTAAAAACAAAGGTAGAGGGAGAGTGCAAATAAATAAAACCTAAGACTGACTTGAGCAGGAAGCAGTTTGTTGGCAAGTTTTTAACCACCACTTACTTTTTGGGCATGAGAAACACAACCTTTGGTGGATACAACAGAAACCCCAAAGAGAAAGTAGCAGCGAGATTGAATTAATTTCTTTATCTAATACTAATACATTCTTTCTGTTAAATTCCCACCACAGCATCAAAGCACTGTCTTGGAAATGCTTCTTGTTTGTGGCTGGCAGATGTTAGCTATCCTTTAAGTCTACAACAGCGCTATTTTTCCAGATGTAATCTGATATGCCTTTGATCTTGGTAAATTGAACACTTCCAGCACAGGACAGAAAGGGCAACATAAAAAGAATATTAATCCAGAAAAAGTGGGGTTTCTCTACATGTTCAAAATTCTTTATAAAAATTGATGTAAGCAAATCACATAGCATGATGCCCAACAGTTTTCTGCCTGAAGAGCCTTTTGTGGAACAACCAAACATGGCTGGGGAGTGTTAGTGGGATATGAGTGTAGACTCAAGGAAAAAGGGAATCCTACATTAAAATGCTAGTTGCTGATTTACCTTTTGGGAAATCAGTACTATTCTTAATGTGAAAGCAGGTACTGCTCATCTGATGGGAAATTCTTATCCCAGCTTTACAGACCATGTTAAAAAGTATACATTTATTATGGGTTCCACACACCATGATGGTCCTCCATAACTTATAATGCTTCTTTTCCTCCCAGTGACAAGACCCTTCATAAATTCTTCTGCAGTTTGCCCTGATTTTTTTGTCTCATCATCCATTTGTGTTACCAACCATGTCCTCTTCAAGACCCTGCTCTTCTCTCTCCTCTGCCTACCTCAGGCTCTTCTGCTTTAGCTTTTACATTCAAACGTTGTACTAGCCCTATGCTTGTGCATATTTGTAAATCAGAGTAATACCTTAATACCTATATATACATTTCCATGCCCTTTACACACTACAACATGCAAACATCTCAACCTTAGAGATCACTTATGGTTGACTCAGTGGGCTGAATTACTAGATGTGACATATTTTAGAATTAATGATTTAGGTAGTGAATTATACACTGAAAAAAAAATGTTCCAGTTTCTCTATTGTTAACTGTGATGGCGTGAAATCATATTTACTAGTTGTTTTATTTCATTTTAGTTTACTTGAGCACAGAATTCTAGAAATGGAAGAAAGGCACAAAGAAGAGCTGGCCACTTTGAAGGAGGAGAAAGAGAACCTGCAAAGCTTAGTCACACGACAAAGCTCCATAATCCAGGAACTGGAGAAGCAGTTAAACAAGGCAACAAGCAATAACAGTGTCCTGCAGAAACAGCAGCTTGAATTGATGGATACAGTTCACACCCTGATCACCCTCTGCTCCAAGGAAGGAGGTAAGAAAGTGGCATTATAAAGTACATTATAAAGTATATTAGAAGTACTAGGAAATATCTTGTGAATTGAGATCTCAATTTTTGGAAAATCAAAACTTAATCATCTTATTACAAGAAAGAAAAAGACATTGTAATTGACAAGAAAAGAGCTGATGAGAACCCACAAATCAGATAAAGTTCAGACAATGCTGAGGCTGATCCTTGTACCAACAGCCATATTTGATTTTTCAAATTTATTATCATTGAGTTTTTATATCTTGACCATAGCAGATATAGGCCATAATTACATTGTCTTTGTACTAACAATAATGATATGTTCCTCTGAATATCTGTCTCCTTCTGCTGGAAGTAAGCCAACCAGCTATGGATCTTGACAGTACCTCATCTACTCTTGACTACCTTTTCAGTCAATGGAGAGAACAGGCTACTAACTAAAGGAAAGTAATTCAGAGTTTTTTGCATGTGTATGGTTTATAATATTAATTATTTTGGTTATAGGCTCTTATGGTGCTATAGGTAGAAATCCAAGAGATTAATCTCTTCTATTGAATTAGATTTTATTTATAATAAGGGATCATTTTTCTTTCTTCTGTCTTGCTGCGTTTTGTTTGTTTCTGGGTGCTCCAAATGAAAAAGGTAGAAATAACATTGAAAGAAGGGCTCGGCAAGGACTCTGTAGGACAATTTTCCTCAAGTATGTATTCCTTAGTAAACAGTTTTTTTACAGAAACAGAGACAGAAAGTCAGATAGAATTTCAATTTTCAAATGCCAAGGACACTGCAGAACATCTTAAGAAAGAAATTCCTTTCACCTGAAGTGGTTGAGGGAGGGGTGGAAGCCACTGTGCAAAATGGAAATGGTACACTTGGAAGAATATATTATTATCTATGGAAAAAAGCAAAGTTATACAGAAATGACAAAATAAAAATCCTTTTGAGAAAGGCACAAGATAAACATTGAGAAACTGTAGACATGTGTAGTCTTTTAGCAATTGTGGAAGCATGGATCAAGGAGTTCTCTGAGAGGTATCAGAATCTGAAAAGCCCAGCATAATAGATTGTTGTCATTCTAGAGCTCTAAGTGCCACAAACTAACAAAAAAAAAAAAAAAAAGGCAAAATACTAAAATTAAACCAGCAACAACTACCCCAAACAACTTGTCACCTGCATCATTATTCAGTGCTCTCTCTAAGAAACAGAAGACATACTAGATCAAGCAAACTATTCAGCTCAAGGCAATGTGGGTTTTCTCTCTGCTATATATTCCCATGCAACTTGAGTGGCTTAAACATAAGCTGCTCCAGTCATGAGGATTACATCTCTTACTTTGGAAGTGTTGCATGCTTGGGCCAGTGTAGATAGACTACTTAAAAAAAAAATGTTTTCCTCCTCTCATGTTCATTCTAAATGTTCCCTTCTGCTCATTCTGTTATATAGTTCCCTAGCATTTGGAATTAAATAACATGTTTCATAGAAGGCTGTTCTCATATCAGTAGAGAAACACTGTGATGCAATGCAAATCCTTTATTATATTTTATGGCCTTTTGGCAAAGAAATCTGGCAAGGCTGTGTCCAGAGTGTTCTAATAAAGCTCAGGAGTATTTTAAAATCAATATCAAAATGAAAGATATATTATTCTCATACAGAGATATATAGCAAGTTCTTTAAAGCTTAAAAAGATTTTCTAACAGTCTTGAATATGATTCAAAGAAAAAAAAAAAACCAACAAACAAACCAACATTTTTCCTAAACTTAGTTTCCTCAGCTGCTTCTTAGAAAAACTTTGAATGAGGAATACAGAAGCGGATGTTTCAAATTGGACTCCTGGGTACAAATTCAGGTGCCTGAAAACCTGAGTTTTCAACAGTCTTTTTAACTTCTGTGGAACTGTGGAAGTAAATGATGCTTAGCGCAGTTAAATTCCTAAATATAACTTCAATAGCCTAACTAAGCCCTTGATTTTGAACTCCATTGCCTTTTGTGTATTATCATGTTCAGAATTTTCTTTGGATGCCTTTGTTCTTTGAAGAGAATAATTTAAAAAGAAATGCTCAAGTGAAGAAATGTTTCTTTCTTATTGTCTGATTAAGTCTACCTGACCAGTGTTTTTGGTAGGTACATTCACAGCTGAAGAAGTAGCCAGATAGCTTAAGATAAAATAATATTTTCCTGGAGCACAAGACCACTCTAATGAAGACTAAGTACTGAAGGTTGTGCCAAAAATTAATGCCAACTTCAGTCTATGAAAACACATGTTTAAGGTGGAAATGTATGCACATTGGCAAATGCAAATTTAGAATAGCACTGGAGCAACTCTAAATTTACACCCAAATATGAAGTTTGGGTAGTCTTACACAAATCTTGATATGTGCACTAAAGATCAAAACAAAAAATGCTCTGTGAGAACTGGTGTTTCTTGGGAAATGGAGAATAACAAAGAGTGATACATAAATCAGTGACACCTCTTCTGTCTTATACTTCGGTAAATCTCAGTCATCTAATTTCATAAGGGATGTAGCAAAAATGGAAATGGTCCAGAAAAGAATAGGACAATGAAAAAATTAGAGTCCTGGAACAATTTTAATATGAGGAGAGAGAGCTGTAAGGTACAGATCTATTAGGTGGGAAAGAAGATATGTGGAATGCTGTTAGGGAAATGCTCAAAATAATTAATGATAGGGAGGAAAGGAAGAGCCAGTAACACTGGGAAGTATTTTCCATTTATAAAAGAGAGGACTTCAGTAATTTAGGTAAAGGTTATTAGATATCATAGATATTGTTTTTTTATTATTATTATTAGAAAGCTGCAGAGGTAGAAAAGGATGGGTCCTATTAAGAACTTTGTGTCTTTAATAGGGACACTCATCTTTGACAGAAAGCACAACCTAAGTGAGGCATCAAGTCTGGAAAGCCAGACTGTCTAAGGTGAGGAACTTTATGAACAAAAGGAGTCGAGAGAAATTTCAATGTCTAAATCCTGTGGTATTTTGAGAATGGATTTAAGTATCTCTGTCAGATTTTCTTAAATTAATAATGTAAGTCTTTATATTTTATCTTACATTTATGCCATGTTATTTTAAAAATTGTCTATGTATCTATGTATCTATGTATCTATCTATCTATCTAATCCATCCATCCCTCCATCCATCCATGTGTAAATTCTCTCCCAATATAAGTCTCAGATAGAAAAATTATTTTCTTTTTCTTGTAAGTCATAGTATTGAGGATTTTTCCATTTGTGAAAGTGAAAAATGGAATCTAGCTAAATATATAAATATAACTAAACCAATAAATTTGAAACAAATCTGGTGATAATCACTGTTTTTTTTATTACAGAACATGAGATACATTTACTCCGGTAGTGACATAATCATATCAGAAAAATTATTTTTAGATTAATTTTAAATAAATTGGGACATTATCTAAAATTTTCCTGTTAGGAGCCTATGAATAATATAGCTGGATAGTCTAGAGATACAGGGCTGAACAGAAACTGTTTTTGTTCAGTAAAACAGTCTAAGGAGGTAACAAAGTCCCGAGAACTGGATGACAACCCTAAGAAATCTGCTTTGGTGCTTCCACTGTGACAGGCATATAATAGGAGAGTTTCTGAGGCATATAAAGGCAAATGAGAAAGAGAAAAAATAAACAAAACCAAACAGACCAAATCAACCAGAAAAAAAAACTTCAAAAAACCAAGTGAAAAGGTAAAAGCAACACAAATTAATTTTTCTTTTAAATATAGGAGGACCTAAATAGAAAATCCAGTTCCCATTTTCAGTGTCAGTTTTGGTACAGACCAGTTTTGGGATGAGGGCCACCTGCAAAACTTGGAATTGTTGCGAGTTCAGTTTCCAAAATGCCACCCACCTCTCTCCCAGTGTGAGTGATTCTAGAGTTTCAGTTGCATGTAATCCTTCAAACAGACACTCTAACAGGTCACAGAGCCTGCAGAGAGTCAAATAAATGCAGGGTACCATGGGGACTCACATGTCTCTATTTTGGCCTGTGTCTGTGGCTAAACAAACTTGTCACATTGTCTGGGTATATTGGTATATTTTAGGCAGGGGCAAAAACCTTGGCAACATCTGCCAGTAAATTTCTACAGAAGAATTTCTGAAATAGAATCACCTTCAGACACTAGCCTTTGAAGGAAATGGTTTTTCACTCTGCTGAATATTAAAATAACTCGTTAAGGATGAAGTAATCTCAAAATTAAAATGCAGATAAATGCATGAAACTTTTACTTTTCCCCAACAAAAGATGAGGAAATAAAAACATATAGAAGTGAAGACCTGAGTGGTCACAGAGATATTGCATTATTATCTCTGAGACTGCAAAAGTGCTTCACCTGTAGAAAATAACAAATACAGATCAAATTATAGATGGATAGAAATAAAATTATTCTCAGAAAAGGTAATAAAAGGTTTTGTGCTTATTGTTTTCTTTAAACTGGTCTTTTCTCATACTACTTAGAGTATTATTTTTCTTGAATATTATTTATAAAGCACATTCCTATCACTGTCAAACACATCTGTAACACATAAATAGTATTGTGAAGTACTTTCTAAATTGCCACATGAGAAAAATTATTTATGGAGAAGATATGTAGTGCTAAAGTAGACAGTATACTACTGTCTACTTTTTTGAGTAGACATGAATACTACTCAAAAAACTCCTCAACCCCAAAACAAGGTATATGCTAAAAATTATGTTAAGTAATAACTAATACAATCAAAGATGTGTATGCAAGTTCAATTACTTTAGAAAGGATATTGGTCCACTCGGAAATTATGGTTCAAGCCAATGTCACAAAAGGTGCCCAATCAAAAATACGTTGTCTTTGATTCCAGTATAAAAAAATTTCTTGAATTTCTATTGTATTAAAAGTAATTTGCATAACTTTTGGTAACTGCCTAGGTAGTCCTACCCACAGGATAAAGGAATGTAAAATTCAGTGGGAAAGCATATTTAACCATAAATTTATTTTTGTTGTCCTATTGGTTTTTTTCTTTGGCTATTTTCCAGACTCTGTGATAATATACCTTGTTAAAATGTTTGGCCTAAACTTACTTATCCCTGAAAACTAATGGAACAGAAGAGGAGGTTTTATCATGAATGTCTGATTTTGTGGCCTCTTAGTAAAAGTGAAATGAAGAATTATCTTCCTCTTGAATACTGACAAGATGCTAAGCTTAATTCTCAAAATCATGCATGTATAAGCTAAGAATTTACCTCCCCGGAAGTACCTATTGACTTCATAAAGTAAATAACATGGTTAGTGGGTCTGGCACTTCAGAAAAGTTACAAGTCTCCTGGTTTATGGATAGGAAAAAAAATACGTCCAAAAATTCTTTTGAAGGGAATTCATGCTTTTTAAAAGCATAGCAATTAATTTATTTTAAAAATTAAACAACAGTCAATCTATTCCACTTCTTATTCCAAAGTTGATGTGATGTAAAAATTTACTTCAAAGTGAAAAGAGTGAGAATAGACTGAGAACTTCAAAGAAATGACCTGAAGGTTACAGGCTCAGGGGAAACTCCATTGACAGAAGCAGAATTGCCTCAGCAGTGATGCTGGCCTTCCTCATCAGACAGACTTCAAAGATATCTTTTATAATACAGGCTAGTATTAAAAAAAAAAAAAAAAAATTAAAAAAAAAAAAAAAAAGACCAAACCAAAAACCAAAAAACCAACCAGAACCACAAAAATCCAAAACCAAACCAAATAAAAAATCCTGGTAGGAACACAGGGCAGAAAAAGAGAACAGTAGTTTTAAATATTAGTATTTTGACTGTGTTTGATAACACAAATTTTCTATATTATATTGATTCAGCCATAAATTGGAATACAATAATGAGGGTATTTAAATCCACTAGATTTTAGCAGTGTAGAAGAGCAAGGTTTTATAATACATGTCTTGATCTTGATAGTTTTACTTCTGTTCATGGAAAGAATAATATTGGTACTCATCTGAGACATATTTTGAAGTGACAGCTTGTTTTTTCTGCACCATTTCTCTATAAACATCTCATTCCTTAAGCCCATGCCTCCTCTTGGTACTTCATCCTTGACATTATTAAGGTTTTTTTCCAACATGATGAGACATAACTGGTGAGGCAGAAACTTAGAGTGTGTCACATAAATTACTTCATTATTTTTCTTTCAAAACATAGAAGAATCTTTTGTTTCAGGTGCACAGAAGGTTCTTATCAACTTTGTCTGAAAGCTGTAGGTTTGAGGTGGATCAGGGCTGTGCTTGAAGCATCACTTAAGAAATGTATTCGTGTATAAAGTGACAGATTTTTTTTTATACCAGAAATTGAATTTTAGTTAACAATGCATTCTAATATACTGTGGTGTAAGAACAAAGCATGATGCTTTTGATATACTAATTAATTTAAAAATATTTATTTTTAATAATTAATTAAAAACCTTAGACTTGTAAAAGTTAGAATGGCTGCACCAAAGCTTTAAACAAAATGCAGTTTAATGCACTGAAATCATCTGGTGTTCCACACACTTTTTAACTTTCCCAAAGATGTCAATGCAGATAACTTCAGCTAAGGTTCAAGATTATGGAAAAAATCAATTTTCTCAGTTTCTCTCTACTTCCTCCATCTTTAGAGATTTTATGAGCATGAGGTATTCATTTTTATTAAGATATTCTAAAGCAAAACAGAAATACTTTTCATTTAAAAAGAGATCAGAAGATCACTATCAGAAAATGTTTGCTGGCGTTTCACAAAACTCACTATTACAAAGATGCATTCCAATGTGTGATCTGCTCCTATTTATATTT
Source organism: Melospiza melodia melodia (assembly GCF_035770615.1). Taxonomy (NCBI): domain Eukaryota; kingdom Metazoa; phylum Chordata; class Aves; order Passeriformes; family Passerellidae; genus Melospiza; species Melospiza melodia. Next base: position 147,277,519 of record NC_086194.1, read on the forward strand.
CCAAAGCTGGAGAAAAACTGAATCTTTCTTTTGCACTCAGTGTCAGGGAAGAGGGGTCCCCTTACTCTTACTGCGGCTGGATCCTCTTGAGCAAATGATCTGGAAAGTGCTGCAGGGCTGCAGTCAGAGGCTGCTCTGACTTTGTGCTGTCATGGAGATGTTCAGCTGAACACACACATCAGCACCAGCCTTTGTGGTTCTGTTCAGGTGCTATACAATTCCTGCTTTTGTTGAAGACTCTCTTTGTCGTATGCAATTTTCAGAGATGCTCAGAAAGTCCTATTGGACAGTTTTTGGGGTCATTCTTATCTGACTCAACATTTTCACAGTTTGGGTCTGGACTTCTTTTAGATCAATGAAGTAACTTCTGTCCAAGTGAGTTTTTCCATGATGAGGTGACTTGCAACTACAAGTACCCTTTTTCACCATATTATCTGTTAAAAGGTAGTAGCAATGTTAAGAGCTTATATTTAGGGTTGATGTTAGTGTTGTTTATTTATTTATACAATCATTACCTGTGTTGGTTTTTTCTAAAACAAAAAAAACAACAACAAAAAAAAACCCCAAATAATCATGTTTTGAAAATAAAAATAAAATATTTTCATACCTTGCTTAGGCAAAAATACTTTAATTTCAAAGTTATGCTTTATAATAAAGTACAAAAAATTACAATAGGTAGTAGCAACTTTGGCTGTAATTTAATAGAGATTCAGTTCTGAAATAAGTAAATTTGAATGTGCAGCATTTGAAATTAATGTCAGTGGAAAAATATTTAAATTCTTCAAAACAGAATTGTGGATTCTCATCTTTTATCCCTATTAACTTGCTGATGATAATGGCAGATCAATATTTATTTGTACTGAAAACTTTAAACTGGAAGTGTATATAAATTCTTGATTGCTGATATTAAAATCAATTACCCACCCTCATTCCTACAGTATAGGTCAATGCCTCTTCACTCAGTTTTGTGAAACTGGCATTATTCACTCACACCAAAGATATTACAGAGAATATCAGAATATATAAACCAACTAACAGCATTGTCAGTGTCACCCAAATGGCTTGTTAGTAAAAAATTTCTTTGTATGCATACCATTGCTCAGATGGAAACATCAAATGCACATTAGGGTATCTGTGTGGAAAAATATAAATCAATTAAAGAAATATGGGCACTAGAAGTATTAAACAATGCCAGCAACTTAATCTCCTTGTACAGTTAGTGAAAGACTTATTTAGTTCTCGTCTCTGTGAATCGCTAGTTACTCACAAAATTGCTGTCTCAAGCAGAAACTCTTAAGGAACTATATTGCAGCTGGATAATTAAGTGTCTTTATCTCTTTGTAAGTGGGCCATAAGGCATTCTATTGCAGCTCACTAATGAGGACCATTTTATGGTATTCTTAAGTGATTTCTTTCAAATGCACAGTGATTTGAAGTATTATTGTTCTTGCCAGTCACTAAGGCTGGATTTATTGGGAAACAAACTTGATAACTGTAGATAATTTATTAGGTATTAAATAATTATGCCCTGGAGAGGGTGAAAGCTCTCTACGTTAATGTTGTTTTCCACGACCAAGTTAATTCCTGCAGCCCTACAGGAGGGAAATTCTGCTTTAAATGATTTATTTAATAAGTAGTTGGATAGCTTGAGTGCTCTTGCTATGCAGTTGTTTGCCTTTCTTACTGCAGACTCTTAGAGGCTTTGTGGGAGGGCAAAGTAATGTTCTATTAGCTGCTAAAACATTTCTATAAATGTTAACCCGAGACATCTAATTGAGTACAACTTTTCCCTTTCCTCCCTATGTTAAAAGTATTGATCTCAAAATCTTCTATGTAATGAACCTTAGTGCTCCTAACAAATCTGATACTGGACTAATGCCTAGGCTGCTAGAATCATTGTAGCCCTGCTAATTGCATTTCAGCATGGCCTGGTAGTTACTCTGGATTGTACTTAAGAAAGGTTCACACACCACTTTGGGCCTCCCACATGCAGTGAGGACGATGAATGTGGCCATTGAGGTCTAGAGTTTGAGAGCAAAGGCACTATTTTTGCTTTTGTCATTTTTCCTTGGAAACAAAATCCTTCCACTTCTCCATCAAGTCCGGTGACTGTAGGGTCATGGGGTGAATCAAGATCATTGAGCTGCTACAGCAGAATAAACAACTAGTATAACCAACAAACCAAACAACCAAACAACCAAGCAACCAAACAAAATCCCTAACCTTGCCTCCCCCTTTTGCCCCCACAACAAATCCAAATGCTTTCTGCAAGATCTCCCATCTCCCATTTGTTCTGTGGCTATGGAACCAGTCCAGAGCCAACAGATATAGCCAGACCAGCACTGCTCCTGTAAGTGACATTCTGTGACTGCACCACATTTGGGGTTAGGACTAAAGTGCTCCCTTAGACATCCAAAATGTGCATGTGTATTATAAACATGCTTATATTGTTACAGAGTCTGAACATTTTAATGAAGGTCAGCATTCAGCACCATTCAGCAAATGAATGTGCCTAAGAAAGAAATTCTAGATTTTTATTTTCTTTTACCTTCTAAAATACCCATATGAACTGAAGGTAAGCTCCCAATTGAAGGTAAGCTCCCAATTAAAAGTGACAAACCCCTCCTGCATCTTAAATGAAAGATGCAGGAGGTGTTTGTTACTCATCAGTTAATGGCCTAAATGAAAATATTATTTTTTAAATTGCTACAGAGGAATAGACATGAAATCAGGAAAAAAAATTGTACCACATAATATATGGTATGTTCAAATACTGCATAAAATATTGGAACCCACATTGCACACAAAAAAATCTAGAAAGACAGATGACTGAGTAAGTGAAATAGCATTAACTAAACCTATGAGAGATACCTGAGGCAGTGCAAAAGATAATAGAAAGATTGCAGTAGGAATTGTAGGTGGCTTGTAGAGCATGGGTGCAGACTTACACTTTCAGGTAAAAATGCAGGGTCACCAGCTGGAACACTCTTGTTAAAAGCTAACAAAGGGAAATTGTCCTTCCTGCGGTATGTGTATGGAGTTCCTTGGGATGCTGAATGATGAAAAATAACATGGCCTCAAAAATGTTAACTGGAGAAATTAATGGAAGAGATCTCTTTCAAAACCTATTGAAGATGCAGATATTTCATCTGGTGGAGGAAGAACTTATACTGTAAATTCCTGGATATGCTCTCCTGCGCTTATGCTGCTATCCAATCCTCTGCTTTGAACATCTGTTCGTATTGAAAACTTTTTTTCAGACCAGGTGTTAGCCAAGCTCTTGCAAAACCCTAAGGCCCTCCTGAGGAGAAAAGTCCTAAAGGAAAAGAAAATTAAAAGAAAATAAGTAATTATGAGCGTATAAGAAGAAAAAAACCTGAGGATGATGGCTGAAAGTAGTGGGGAAGCCCCATGACTTCCAGGGCCCTGATGCCGGTGATGGGAGATGGAGAGGCTGGAGCAGCAAAGTAACCTGGGATATCTAGCCTTATAACTTCATTTGGGAATAGTGGGGGCCTTGATAAAACATTTTTATACACTAGAATCTGCAAATTTATAATCTATAAACATGATTATGGAGCAACAGTTCCCAGAACAAAAATATTTTATTCCAGTATGTCAAAATGAACTTCCCAAGTTGCCAATGGCCAGCTCTTTCTGTCATATTCAGAGCAATGTTGCAAAGAAATATTAGTTTTCAAAGCATTTTGGTGAATACATATTTTGTTGAAAGGAAAGTACCTGTCCAAACTCTAGTCCTAAACTTCCTTTCACCTCCCTAGTAAACAAACATGAGCACACAATCATACACAATGACGTATCTGAGAAGACTGCTGGACTCCAAGACATACAGAAGCAGCTTTCATACTAATATCCCCCCATTTTTTTTTGTTTTTGTAAGATTTTCAGACTTTATGGGGATGAATATAAAACATAGAATTAATAAAGTAGGAAATAAAGTTGACATTGGAGAAAGTTTAGAATCAGGTGGTGATAGTTTGTCTTATAACAATTAGAACTGGGTGGTAACTAAGTATAAATTCACATTTAAAACTTTTAGTTGACCAGCTAGATGTATAAAAAGCTCCTGATATTTTATCAAGAATAAATGCTGCAATACTTTTTTATTACATCTCAATTTTTTATTTTAATTTTAATTTTTAATTTTCTAATTATTTTTCAATGGTTATACTGAGTGACAGTGGTAGCTTTAATAATCCAGAAACATGTTTTGTGGAAGAAAAAAGGATAGAGTGTAATAGGTATAGAATGAAAATATCTTTTTAAGTCCATTTTAAGAGGGACCCAATTGTGTTCTTGCATAGCTATCATTTCAGTTCCTTGTAGTTATCTGGAGAGCATACCTGAGCTGAAATCAGCCTTCAGGTTTGTGCTTTTTCTTCTGGTTTGTGTAGCATTTGCAACACAATGGTGCTGTCTCAGGGTTGCCCTATTGCAGGCAACATTGGGTGTCACAGCCAGCTATTAGGTTGCAGTTTAATATTTGTTCTCAAGTGGAGGTTGGTATATGCAAGACAGGGACACTGAAACAGCACTGTCCTCTGGCTGTAAGTCAGCAGAAACTGTAAGTCTTTGGATATTTTTCCTCCTCAAAACAAAAAAAAAATCTTCACCTTATTCTGTCAGATTTGTTTGTGGTTGCTGTTGCTGGGACAGGGAACATATATCCATGTGTGGGCAGTGTTCCAGGCCTCCTCACTGGGTAACAGTTTGAGTAACATCCTTTGCATGACTATAACAAACTGTCCTGGATTTGATTCTTTACAAACCAGGCATTATTTGCCATTGTAACTGGAATTTTGTTGGTCCACAGCAGCTGCACCCAAATGGCTGGGAAAGAGGTCAGAGACAGAGGGTCACCTACAGAAATGCAGGATTCCCCACAATATGTCTGGAACAATGACAAGATCAAGGCAAACTTTATTTGCAGTCAGGATCTAGACAGAAACCATCATTTGGTAGTCCTTGTATGACCCTGTCCTGGAATGTAGCAGCTTTAGGTAAAAACCACCAATTTAAAACCTTCTCCTTTTTGATTTTTTAGGAGCTGCTCAACATGGGCCATAATTTTTACCTCAGATGGTTTTGATAGTGCAGCTAAAATTTAGGTCAATTATATATGACAATAAGATATGGAGGAAGACTTTTCCTATCTGAATTCAAAAGCTTGAATGGTTTTTAAGTGCCTTTTTGTTTCTTCTAGTCTATAAGAAAATTATATTTCTGTAAATAAAACATTGAAAAAATGAAAATATAATAATTCATTCAGACACTAAAGAAATCTCTGCATATCTGTCCAAATAAGTCACCATCATGCAGAAAACAAACAGCTGCTTTTCATTTGTTGTCAGTGTCACTAAAGGACATAAGAATCTAGTGATTAACTCAGTCTCAACTGATTTCACAATAGCAGCTCAGATATCAAAAAATTTAGGAATTATGATTGCGATTTATTGATTGAATCAACATAATGAACTGCATTTTAGCATTCTTTATTGCTTATAGACAGGCTGTGCAATTCACCAGGTATCTGATGGAGACCTGAAAAGTAATGAGACAACTTAACTTTTTCAAAACGAACCAGAAATATCAGTTACAAAAATCAAGTAGATTAATTTATTTTTTCTTAGTTGAGATGAAATTAGATAATTTACATGTAGCTAGAAAGAACAGATATTTTATGCTTTCAATTTCATATTCCTAGAGGAGAATACTAGATTAGTAAATATTTCAGAAGCTACTTTTTCTTAATAGTCAGTTGGTATTTCCTTACACCTGGGAAAAAAAGAAAACATTCTCTATTTGTGATAGCGATTAGGAAATAAACTAATTAACTGTTAATTTAATTTTACAACTGATAGCAGAAAAATAGTCTCACTCTACACTGGGCACACATAGCTATCAATCAGTCAAATTTCCATGACTATTGATTTGGGGAAAAGCCCTATATATCTCAGCTCTCTCACTTGCAAGCACAGGTAAGCCATTCTAACAAAACTGGATGGGCTGCAGCCTCAGGTGCTGACCCCAGCTTTCTGCTGAGGGTTAATATCCTGGGGGCAGGTGCAGCAGAACACTGCTCAGCCCTGGTGCTGTGTCGGGTTCTGAGCTGTTGCCATAACGGCTCCCGAGGTACTAAAAAGTCCTTTTCCCCACCCCCACGCTTGAGGAAGAAATCGAGATTCCTCAGCTCTGGTTTTCAAGGTTGTTTATTTTTTCTTATCTAACACATTCCTTTTTGGACCTGTGGAGTTCTGTCCAGCAGGTTGGGTTGTAAGTACATTTTTTAAAATGTACTTACTGAGGGCACACTGACCACCCTCAGGACGGTGTTATCTTTTATACTAAAAACTACATGTACTTTACTTACAATAATTTTCCAATACTTATCACTTATGTTAGACAGTCAGTCTCTACCCTAAACCGGTCCAAAAGTGCCACCATCACAACAGAAGATGGAGGACAAGAAGAAGAAGGAGAAAGACAGGACAGGCCCAGATTCCTCCATCTTGCCTCCTGAACCCCCATTCTAAAAACCCCAAAATTCTACTTTTTCACCCTGTGACAAATTCACTATCATTCTATTCAAACACTTGTGGCCTGTAACTCTTCGCACAAAGTTGGTAATTGTTTCCATGGGTTAAAATCGAAGGCACAGGTGTCTTTGACTCCATGTCAAGGTCTCTGTTCCCCCTGCCGGGGTCTGAAGTCCTCCAGGGCAGTCAGAGGAATTTCCTGGGTTCTGACAGTGCTGCACAGCCCGTGGGTTAGCAGAGAGCTCATTGATCTGGGTTCCTGTTCATAATCCACAGGGCCTGGGCAGTTATGGATGGCACTTCCTCTACTGTCTGGACTCCACTCATCACCCAGGGCACTGAGGAAAAGGAACAGCTGAAGGACTGATAATGGAAAGAAATAATTGTTATCAAGTAGGGGAAAACAGATAGCATAGCCCAAGGAGAAAGTTATTGTGCTAAAAATTACCCAGAAGACGTTTGGAACTGCTGTGAAAACATTATTGTTGGTTCTCCTTCTGTTCAGGGAAACAGGGCTTTCCACACATTGCTTTAAAGGAGCATGACCAGTTTATTCATCCAGAGAAGGCAATCAGAAAACCCTCCCAGGTTCCAAATCTTGGCTAAGCATTCAGGTTTAAAAAATGATAATATTATTTTTCTTGACATAGACTTATCTTTTTCTTCAGGTACATAAAACTCTGTCATAAGAATTGTATATGAAAACAGCTAAACAAACATTAGAAGTTTGTGCAAAGTCAATATCTTGAAGCTGATTAAGGAATTTAATGGTTACATATTTTGTTTTAGAACTAACTTACTTGAACTTTCTTACTTTAAAAAAAAATGTACTTACACATCTACCATATGTGAGCCTATACATCATTCAGGGACTTAATGTATAAAGGATTCAAGGCCTATGTAATGTTGTAGAGAAAAATAGTCTGGAGTTATAGTACGTAGAAGTAGTTTGGAAACTCTATGGAATATTAAGTTAGAAAAACAACAGCAAACCTTAGAGAAAACATATTTTATGCTAAAAGCACATTAGCAGTGACATTCCTGAGTATTAATTTTCTGTCAAGTTTGGGCTGTTTTTGCAAATTACAGTGTAATGTATTAAGAAAACCTAAACTTCAGCTAGTCATGCTTAATATACTGTGCTGCAGTCTGTAATAGTATAGGTCCTTGTGAAGGAGCTGGGCTTTTCTTCCAGTGGGAGCACCAGCTCCTGAGAAAGGAGTGAGAGGCACTCAAGGAAAGCCATCTTCTCCTGGCTACAGTGGAATAAAACCCCAAACGCGTATTGGATTGCTTAGTTTTTAGGAAAGTATACGTTTACTCTGTATGATCTCAGCTACTTCAGCTGTCTAAGAGGAAAGATGGCCATGTCTATCACATTTATCTGTCTTTTCCAACTTCATCTCTCACACAAACATCCTTTTTACTGTGTTTCTTTTAGTTTTAAGCATGATAATTTATTTCTAAGGACAATTCCTAGAGATCCATCTCTTTGGAAAATTACCAAGGTATTTGCTCTGATATTAAAATCTTACCTTGTTTAAAATTTTAATGATATAAACTTTAAGACATACTCATGATTTCTTTTGTCTAAGTTTCAGCTAGAAAGGACCCAAATTCAAATTTCCTTTATTGAATCTTAATGGTTATTTCCAAGTGGTTTTCAATGTGTGTATAACACTCATATAAGAGGTAAGATAATCTTGCTGCATACAGCTAATAAAATATAAGTGTTTTAAGACTGAAGAAAATGAGCAGTGCCTCTGCACCACTAAATATAATTTTGAGACAGGAGAGACTGATGTCTCCAGTTGAAACAACAGCATTAGAGAAATTCAGGCCAGAAAGAATGGATCTATTCTAAGGCCCTCTGAAATCAATGAGAGGCTTTGCTGTAACTCCTCTAAGTTTTGGCTCCAGCCCCAAGTAATTATTCAGGTTGGACTTTGACCACAGATACTGACACCATCTGCTTACAAAAAGTACCATGAGGTCTTTAATTAACACAAATCATGAGGGCCTCAGTTCTATGTCTTATCTCAAAAAATGTCACTTTTGAGAGAGTGCACAATTGATGTGCACCTTGCTAAGGATCTCACTCTCTGCCATCTCACAGGGAAGTGTGCAATCTACAGCATTGCCAACACTACCTTTTCCAAATATGTCTAAGTTTCAAAGCCAATGACTTCCTAATCAAATTTCATATGCAAATATATAAATTAGGTTTGATTTTTGTTGAGAGTGCTGAATAAAAATAACAAACATGAAGTAAATACATGGAAAGGGAGATGTAAGGGATTTTTGTTTCTTAAAATAAAAATAATATGAACACACATAAATGAGAAAGAATAATATAATTTTTGTTCAAAATGGCTACCTAGAGAGCCATGTAGTCTTACAGTCAGGATTGGATTTCTCACTATTTTTCTATTTTCACCTTTTCACGGAATGACTGAGGTAAAATGTTTAACATTTTTTTACCTCAATTTCCCCATCTGTGAAATGGTATTAATACCAAGTGCTCTGGCAGGAATTTGCCATCCTAAAATACTGCTTTGAGGTGTTCAAAGGGGAGATAGTACTTCCAACTGCATGCCCTTGGCATTATTCTCACCACCAATGGCCCATGTAGTCCCACACACTGTGCCAGGCCATTGCCCCGTTGCACATCAGCATCAGCTTTGCCCAGAGGCCATTTCACTCTGAGTGAATGAGATGTAGTCCCTTTTGTATCTATAACTCACACTTTCAAGCCAAAAATGAAAAAGAAGTACCTTTCACGAGAGGATGAGTGTGTCTGGAAGACTTAAATATTGTATCCTTATTGTAGGGATTAATGAAGTGCTGGCCCGAACCCTGCACATCACTTAAGGACATGTTTAACTTTAAAAATCTGAGTAGGCAGATGGATTTCCATGGGAATACTGACGTGCTTAAAATATGTGCTGTTGGAATAGAATCACATCCTTCACTATTGTGAGGGGTCATGCTACTTTTGTTTGTGAGAGTGAAGAACACTCTCAGATGTTACTCCTTCTACAGGGAATTTCCTGGTTGTTCAAGACTGGGATTCTCAACACTTTATACTCCTGATTTCTCAGCCCAGACTCATATATACATGGTCTGTCTGTAATATGCAGGATCAAGATCTGCACTGGTGTTATAACATTAACTGTTTCCCTGTGCTGAGCCAAAATGAGTTCTATAAATCTTGCCTCTAGACACCTGACCTCAGTAGCACTGTTTTTTTCTTTTATTCTATTTAGCAAATTTTATGAATGTAGGTAGGAAAATAATTAAATTTTTCTCTACAAAATAAATAAATTTAAGCAAGCAGCTGCCTTGCCCCAAGCTCCTATGCTGCTCAAAGGTTATTACCTCATGAACAGCACAAACTCTCTCCTTCCAGCATTGCTGTCTTAAGTGAGCATCTGTGTCAGATCACAACACTGAACACATTTTTCCACCTTTATTTGCCGTCTCTGGGGCATTCTTCGGCAGCCTTGAGGGTACATCTTTAGTCAGAGGCAACACCTGCAGGGGCACAGGGCTTTGCACTCAGAAAGAATATGCTGTGTTACCTCTCAGCAGACAGGATGCTCTGTTTAGCTATTTGTATCATGACTTCTTCTGGTGCCTACTTCTGTCATCTGTCCAAAAGCTTCGTACTAGCTCTTTACTAGAATTTGCCGAATGTGTGAACTGTGCAGAAAACACAGTACAATTATTACTGTGCATTTTTAAAAGGGATGATGTGTGCAAAAGTGGACCTCCTAGATACAGAAATGCTTAAGACTGTTGTTGTAACTTATATTATCATGTCTTTTGTTTTGCAGTTTTACTAAAGAATGCAAAAAAGGAAGAAGAAAAGCCATTCAGAGACTGTGCAGATGTATACCAATCTGGTGTTAACAAAAGTGGGGTCTACACTATTTATATTAACAATGTGTCAGATCCTAAAAAGGTAAGACTGGGTTTATTTTCTTGTTTGTTAATACGACATTGCTCTGAACAGAAAGGAGTGTTTCGAGTCTTTATTGACGTTATCATTCCACAAAATATTGTACTGGTATAAAAAGCTTGTCTTCTCTTTAGTCTTTAAAAAGTATAATAGACTGAGAAAATGATTAACTGTATTATTCCAGATATTCTTCTTTCCCGCTGACAGAAAATCCTTCCAAAGTTCCAACATACACTCAATAGTTGACTCACTTCCTCCCACTTGGCAAGCCCAGTTGAATCAGACTATGACGGCAAATAAATCTGCAATAAAATTTAGAAGTGAATTTGTAAAGAGTGATAATTAGGAAGCTGATCTTGGGGATTATCTGGTAGCACAAGAAAAGAAGGAGCAGAATGAGTAGTTTTTAAAGATAAGGATTTAAAAAATTCTGCTTCTCATGTAGGGGACAGGGAAAAGCAGGTTTGGCTGTAAAGAACACAACATGCTGAGTGCCAGCACTGCTTGAAATTATGAAGCGTGTATAATCCCATCCTTCTCAAAAAAGAGACTTGGGAGGGGGTTTCTTTTATGCAAATGAAACATTGGTCTGTATAAGAGATTATTTTTTTGCAAGGCTTTTGTTGCTAAGGTATCTGAGTCAGGAACTGATGTTAGGAACATGAGAGGATGACCTCAACCCAACTTGTCTGTGGGGGAATGTTGGCTGTCCCTCTGACAGGGCACTGTTGGAGCAGCCACCAAGGGTGAAGGCTGATTACCTGGGAAATTCAGTGGTAGCCATAAAGTGGGCCAGACAGGAGGGAGGGAACCCCTTCTATCTGGTGAATTTATTCTTACTGCACTAAAATGGTGACCCTGCAAATATAAAAATACTGTAAAAAATATTACCAATATTATTGTTTATAGTAATATTATAATCATATTATGATATGCTAACGTTGCTCCTAAGTGGAGTTTGGTATTACAAAAGGCATTTGGAAGCCTGTAAACATCAAGATGTCCTAGTTTAGTGAGGAAATAGAGTTCATTAAGCCATGAGTAGAATTGGGGTGGGAGAGCTTTATGGGCCAAGACCAACATAATTCTGGAAAATGTGAATAGGAAAATAATTGACATGACAGAAAAGGCAGATATCCCTGAAAGCATTACTGAGCAGGACAAGAATAATAAAAGAAATTCTGTAGACACTGCTCTGCTCAAAAAGAGATGTGACATCTGTATCCAAATCTCATGTACCAATTGGCAGTAGTTTTCTTAGCCTTACTGAAGCTCATGAACCATAACCAGAAGCTGGACTGCAATTAAAAACAATGGGTACCTGACACTCATGCTTCTGGTATATTTACCTCAAACTCACTTCACTGGCAGTATAAGGACAGTGACACAATGGAAGCCATCCTATGTTTCCACTATATCCCTGGTTACAGATGCTGCTATCAGATGCTGTTTTACTGGAGGGTTCCTGTTTTAGCAAGAAAAGGCAGGAGTGTGTGTTTCTGTGTGCTGAGGGCATTTCTGATACACCTGTTTCTGTCTTGCCCTAGCAGTAACACAGCAAGAGGTGAGCCCAGACAATTTCATGTTAGTCAAGTGAGGAGTGTGATTGCTTTAACAGGTGTTTTTTTAGACATTAAGGTCATTTAAACAAGCTGCAAGGTAGTGCTGTGCAGAGAGCTGAACTAACTCCAGCTGAGATAGCTTCAAAATCACTTCAATGCAGCACTGTGCCAGCACTAATTAGCCCCAAGGTAGCACCATGCAGACACAATCAGACTGCTCTGATATCCTGATAGGTACTCCATGGAGACAGACTTGCTTGTTTAAAGCCAGCTTAGTTATCTGGATTACCACAATGCAATGCGCAGTTCTGGCATGTCTTAGGAGCTCTAATATATTTTTATCTTCTGTATTACTCAACTATCTCATTCATAGCAATTTTATACATCAGACTACAAAATATGCCTTCATTTAATTTTATGTTTTCTAAGGGATACTTACTAGAACCCTGATATTCAATCAAAAATACCTTTGTCATATATACAAATGTTACTCTCAGTTTTGGCGTTTTGTTGGTTTCACATCCATATATTCACAAAAAATTATCCTTCATGCCATTTACATATCTAATTTTTATATTCTCACACATGCTTTAGACTGCAATTTTTGTTTCTTGTTCCTAGCTTCAACAGTTCATTCACTAACCTTCAAGTCCTTGATCAAATTTAGTGTTTCATATCTGTTTAAAAGGATCTTAATAATATTCCATATTTTTATATAGAAAGAGAAAAAGAATTAAATTATTAAGGTAATTAATTGGCTTACTCTGATGAGTATATGTGCAGTGCCTGATAATGTGGACAAATGATTACTCTGAGGGAAAGAAAAGGAAAGAAGAATCCTCTCAGTCCCCAGCAAAGTCGGGGTGAGCTAGAGAGGAAGCAAGGCTTCTGGTGAGCAAGGGAGCAGTGAAAGTAAAGTCATTCCCGTTTTGGAGTTGAAAGAGCCAAGCCACCTTTGGGAGCCAAAGTAGGCCAGGTGTGATTGGTCTGACTGCAAGTAGGATCTCTATGTGCCCTTGGATCAATACATTGGCTGTCCCCTGTCTCCCCTAATGCCCCCACAAGCGTGGCTCTCACCATCCTCTGGGTGCACCACACTGAAAATGCAATGTTATCCACCCCTGTGCTGGGCTCCTGGGTCTGTGTCCTCATGGTTCTGCCAAAGCAATTGCTGGAGCTGTGCTCTTCCCTCCTCCCCTTTATTTTCTTCTAGTGGACTCCCACTGAATTGGTGCTGATGCTCTCTCTGAGCATATCTGGCAGAGTTTTAACCCATTTAATGTAGGTTATCCCCCTGTACTGTGCAAGCTGTCCTCCAACATGGTGGTCATCACACTGTTTCTGCATAGCACAGACACATCCCCTGCATCTCAAAGGTCTGGTCTTGAACTTGTTGCTCCATGCCAGTGAGGTAGATTTGTGGGGTCTTGGTGTGCATGCACTTAAAATGAAATTTGTAGAAATTTCACATTTAATTTAAAATTGAGCTTATCTCTGAATGATAATTATAAAAGTGTTAATAATTTAGTCCATAAATGTAAAATAAGTAGAAATAATCCTATATTTGCCTTTTAGGAGCTTGAGAATTTTTACCCATGCATTTAAGGAAGAGCAAGAGTGAAATATTTTGGATGGTCTTTTATTCAAAGGTTATTTTATGAATTATAAAATCAGAAACAATAATGCATACAAATTCAGTCACTTTTTTTCATCCTTTTCTTTTCTAATAGAGGGTTAAGTCAGAACAAATTAAATGGTGTTAAATGGCTGAGTGCCTTGATCTTTTCTGGGACAGACAAGGCTAAACCTATGCACAGTAACATCTACAATCACCATGGAGCTCCTGTTGATATGGGCAGGTGTTCCTGTCTACCACGGTGGAAAGTGCCAGACCATACAATGATGGCAACTGAAAAATGTGCTGCTGGCAAATCTTTTTTCACTGTGCCATTTTCTCTTTCAATTTGATTTATTATTCAGAACACTTCAGTCTTTTTATAGGTATTTCATTATATTGTACTATGAAAATCCCAACATTTGCATGCATCTTTAGAATTAGTAGTCTTAGTATAGCTGAGGATTTACTGCTTTAAAAATTGGCAGTGGATTCATGGGAGCTTGAAAAGACTTACAAGGAAAGTAAATCCATCTTTTAGAAGTTCTCACCGTAAATCAGACTAAAGACATTAAATCCTGTAGATAAATGTTTTGACTCACAGTGGCTTCACTAAAGAAGGAATAGGGCCAAAATATTTGTCTAGAAAATTGTGGGTTTTCTTGTGGTTATCCTGAATCAAGTTCATGTTTGTCCTGGTATTCTATTTCCTTCCTGCACTTTCACAGGGACTTCACTTGGCATGGCTGGTGCAAATTAAAACAAAAATACTTGCATATTGTTACTATGACAGCTCCTATGAGTTGGAGAAATTTAGAATGGCTTTTCTTGAGGGTACAATATGGTCCTCTAGTCAACTGCAGGACAAATTTTTATTTAACTGTGTTGGATAGTAACCTCCAATTTGTTGAAGCAATATAAAGCTTTAAATTGCCAACCAGTGCTTAATGGGTTGACTCTTGCTAATGTGAGTGCCAAAAGCTAAACCTCTTCAGCACTCTTGCATACTGAATTTTTACTTAAAGGCCAGAATGCAGCTTTTAAAAGCACAGACAAATGAAATTTAGGATAGGTGCATCAATAAGGCATGGATGAGTCCAGGGCAATGAAATCAGGAAAATCTGCTTGAATGAGTAGCCCTAAGAAAGTTATATCTTAAAATCAAGTGTCCTAGAAAAACAGGAACAAAAATTACTACTGCTTGTCATATACTAAGGAAAGCAAATGCACAAGTAGTATTTTAATTTTTTCATAGTTCATCTTCTGTATTTTTGAAGGAAAATGAAAAAGTGAAGTGAATACAAATTAATATTAATTTTTATCATTATATGGATTGTTTGAAATGGTTAACAGATTTCATTCTGCACAATATTCTAATATCAAGGGTCAACAAAATTGTCCAAATTGTTTCATTATCCTTTGAACATGGAATCTTTAGTATCTAGGTTGTAATTTTCTTAGTGCAGTGGTGACAGGGTATGATCTTACATATTGAGTATGTATCTTAACTTCTGACCTTGTCTCACAGACCTCATGTCTTGAGCCTGTTCCTACCTACATTCTGTCTTATAAGGCAGCTTGCTCTGAGGTCACCTGTCCCATTTTGGGACACTGCCTGGAACACTGTAGGTAATATTACAGTTCAAAGGAAAACAAAATAACTTCATTTGTGATACATTTCAGACTCCTAGGATGAATGTTTTCTGCAAGAATTTTTGAGATATTCTCTGAGACCAAATGACACTCTGCTAAAAGCTACATGAAGCATTATTATCACTGAGAGAATTACTCTTGTTTATTAAAAGGAAGGGAGTGGTTCCAGGGGCACAACAGAGAAAATAGAAAAAAGAGCGTGGAGGAAATGTGAAGGGGAAAGCTGAAGAAGTAGAAGGGGATGACTGGGAGATATTCTTGGTGATGTACTGAAAGGAGACATTGCTGGGAGAATTACACTAAACATAATGGGAGAACTGCTTGTTACCAAATGACTGATGATGTCATTGAGGGAATAGGGCATGAGTGCACAGGAAAACATACTCACTTAATACTGTTATTCACAAATGCTTCCCCCCACCCAAGACGACAGAATTTCAACTCAAACTTGTTTTATTTTTTGCTTGGATTTTTAAATTTTTCTTTTTTATTTAATGTTGTAGGTCTTTTGTAATATGGAAATTGCTGGAGGAGGATGGACAGTTATACAACACCGAGAAGATGGAAGTCTGGATTTTCAGAAAAGCTGGAAAGAATACAAAATGGTAAGGTGAAAAACATGCAATAGCTGTACAATTCATACAAGTATCAGATTTCAAATACTACTTCTTATTGACCTAAACAGATAATTCCTCCTATAGTGATGTGGTATGGTCCTGCAGTCTTTTATGAGCTACCTTTCGTCATGTCTGTTACTTTCGAAAATAAGTTTTACTCAGTTAGTTGAGTATTATTGCCCCTGATTTAGAATTTCTCTCAGATCAGTTGCTGGGATTAAAATGAGATAAGGCCAGAACACTGCTGTCTGTCGCTGAAATTTTGACTTGATGTGGTGTTCAGAGGTAAAAGGCAAGTGATGATGTTTCTAAGGCATGGATCTTTTCAGCTGAGAGTAACTCATTCAGAATTTGGAGCAGACAGGAATAAAACTTTTTACTGGGGTTTATCCCAAGTCATACACCACCTCTGCCAATCAAGTTAATGTATTGGAAATGTTGATACTTCAAATAGCATTACAAGAAAATAAGTAACTTAACACTTCAAATAGCATTACAAGAAAATAAGTAACTTAACAAATTTAGGATGACATGACTTCAAGCAGGCTATTTTCCCTTTGCCAACTCAAAAATATTTTACTCCAATCTAAATAACTTGTTACTTTTTTTCATTCTCTGCCTGATCAAACTTTCTGATGGAGCTCCATTCTCTGAGTCTCTGAGGGCTGGCTTGGATTTCAATGACACTCCTAGTGAAGTTTTCAGCACTGTGTTATCAACCTGGCAGAGAAATGGGAGTTTTTTACAGTTTTCAAAAACACTAATGAAAAGACAATTTTTAATATTTAAAAATAAAAGCATTTAAAAATCTGTAAAAATTTCTATGGAAAAAAGTTCTGTAGTAGAACTTACAATTTCAGAAATAAACAAAATATCATATTATTGAACCTATTGAACCAAAATCTAATTTTGGATTCTATTGGTGCTTTATTTTCAATATTTCTTGAAAATATAAACAATTACCTGGGTCAGACTACTGCTGTAATGGATTTCTAATTTCTAATTATTTAACTCTATTTAAAATATTCTTTTCATTTTAACATCACTTTAATTAATATATATTATGAAATAGATTACATCCTCTAGTTAGAGAATATATAGAGTTAAATATTTAGAAATTTATATTCAAATTGATATTATTTTAATTTAGCAGAAAACTTGAAAACTGTTTTACTTGATTTTGGTTCAGAATCAAATAAAATAGAAACTATCAAATTTCTTTGGGGAAAAAAAATTTGAAGATTCCTCAAGTTTTACTAGTGAGGAAATCAGAATTTGTATGTGCAACTTACATATGGACTTTTTAAAATGTATACATATCACATTAATGATTTTCTCAGCTTTTATCTCCTGAGATTATCTTAGGCAGTGTAATAAATACAGCCCTTTGTAAAGTTTTCCCATGTGCCCTGTTTTTATACATATCCCTTCACATAGTCATTTTCCTCCACTTTTCCTTCACAATAGCGCAGATCTGTAGAGGATTACATTCTGTTGGTTTTGTCTAGTTCAAGCAGCCTGAATTAATTCTGCTTCTCTTTAGGAATGATTTAGTGTTCTAAGGGATCACTTCTTCTACCAAATAAAAAGGACCTCTTTTGGACTTTTATTGACAGTTTATCCTATATGTCATGAAGCAAGATGGGGTTCATGCTTGCTTGCTTTGCTCCTATGAACAATTTCACCAAAGTAACAATCTTAGGCTCCCCTCTGTGGTTATCATATATTGATAAGTGTTGAATGCAGAATGGTAGAGGCTGGTGGACTCTTTGTATTACTGGGATACCTGAAAGCATCTGAGCTTCAAGCCAGCAACACCACTAACTTAATTCTTTGGTTGTTCAGAGAGGGTGTGTGGCATCTGTTGGACCACAACCCCTCTCCTTCCCAACACATAAGCCTGGAATTTCTTCTAGTGGAAGCTGGGTAGTCTGGTGTGGGAAACACCACGATGGCACTTAGGCTTCCTTGGAGGAGTTGAACTTAATGTATGTTTTCTCAGCCCATCATATCTCAGTCCAGATAGAGATTTCCAATTTTGTTAAGATATTCTTCTTGAGCTTATAACTCACTGGGGTCCTAAAGCTAACAGAAAAAATATCATCATATAATAACAGCAACCATAGGTCTCTTGGGCTTCATTTATTTTCAGTGCATTTAGTTCTTATTGGAAAGAAATCTGGAACACTGTTGAAGTTTTTAAGCTATAAGCAAGTACTTGCCAGCTTCTGAGCTGGACAGGAATTCAGGCCACCAGCCTGCACTGCAGCTAAAGGCCCCACAAGTTATTTTGGCTGTTAGAGTGTCAGGAGGCCACTGCACATATGCTCTGGCTCTAGACAGATCCTTACAGCAGCTTCCTTGGGAAGGGAGCAGTCTCTGCAAGGGTGACAGCACTGCCAGGTTACAGAGTCACTGACAGCAGGGAGGCACTCCTTGTCTTTAATGCAGTTTCATGCTGGTGTTTTCAGCTTACATGGAAGCATTTCAGTTCTGTTCTGGACACCAGTACAGTAAACAGGTTAAGTGAGAGGTTGGGTAGCCATAAATCTTTTGAGTAGGAAGTATATAACTCCATTTATACATAAATTGCCATACAGTTGGTGATAGTGCAATAGTGGTACTAATTTTTCCTCCTGTTTTTTTTCTCTGTTTCCACTGGCATTCAGCCTCCAATCTGGAAAATAAAGTAACGCTTTCTTTTGTATCTAAAACAACAGCTAATGAGTGCATAACCTTTTCTGCAAATTCACTGTTGTGGAAGGTTGGTTATGTATCTTCTTGCTTAGGGGCATATGTTCCCAGTATCCTCCAATTTTCTTGTTAGTCTTAGGGTGTGCAGTGTAATTTTTACCTTTGTTTCTAAGAATTCATTTCTGACCGAGAACTCTCTTGGGCCATTTGAGTTTTGTGCATTCAATACTAATTGGAATAAATTTAGAGAAAACCCCATAAGTTCATTCTTCCATCCTTTGCTTATCAGTATCTACTACATCTGTTTTTTTGCATTTTGCAATGCCTTTTCTGTTATACTGTTTGCTGCTTATCAGAAAAAATTGAAGTGGAATAACAAATAATTTCTTTAATGGCAGGTGAGATCACCCTGAAGCAAATTTCAAGCATTTTTCCTATTTTCTTGCCTGAGTAAATGTAAATGTAAAACACTATTAAGAGTTTTTATCTCTAGAGGGGAATATTGCTTAAAAATTATTGCTTGCCATCCGCAAACCCAAGACCCTTTAGAAGGGTGTTTTCTACAAGCTTTCTGTCCAAGATGCAGTTTTTGGCATTTATTACGCAGTTATTAGCAATAATCAAATCTTAGTAAATGGTTAGCTCATGTGCTAACTTGGCTGTCAAGACTTCTTGATCATTTTCCAGTTTTCAGTTCTTGGATGAATGCACCTTTCCCAGTGACTGTCTCCATTTTTGCCAAATTAGGTGATGGAGTATTAAATTCCCTATTCTCTAGCCTTCTAGCATGTCTAGTTTAATAATTCCCATGAAATTCTCTAAATTTATTCCACACTTGATAGCCCAGCATTCACTATGAGTTTCCTAGGGGGCCTTCTTTGGGGTTGAGTCTGTTGGGAGTTTCCTCATGTAAATTTTCCTGCTTTCTCTCATTTGAGAAAAACTCTCAATAGGTATTTGAAATTATGTGCCTTAGCCAGCTCACAGCAACCTTCTTCCTAGCCAGTTTTTTTCTTGTGTTTCAGTATTTAATTGTACTCTATGCCTTAATTACTACTTTCCACTCCCTGATGAAAAAAAAAACCTGTCACTTCTTTTAATCATTCATGTCATGAGCTAGATTAGGATCCCTTGTACACAGTACGCACAAAGATGAATTTCTAAGCTATATGGCAACCACTTCCTACCTTCCTGACAAGCAGCTGTTTTTTCTTTTGGTTTCTTTGAGGCAAGAATGATGTTCAGCACTAAATTCCACATTCCTTTAATTTCATGTTCCTGATTAATATCTGAGCCCAACAACAGTTCAGTGCTTAAAACAAGTCTGCTGCCAATTGTTTCAGAAGTCATCAGTAGCATTTGTGTGTGCCTGAAGAACATATCTACAAAACCACTTCCATTCCTGTTGCAGTTTCTTTTTTTTTCTTTTTTCCATAAAGCTGTTGGGTCAAATTGATGGCTATCTCCATAGTGTATACATGGTATGACACCAGAGCAGGATAATTTATGTTCTTCTGTGGCTTAAATTCTTCACACACTGAGAGCCAGACCACGGAGGTAGTCACCAGAACTTTCTCAGGAAGTGCTTTTGGATGCAATTCTATTGGGAATTTACATTGTGTTGTCTGGAATAGCCTGACTTTCCTCTGAGCCTCAGTAAAGTTAAGCTATTATAACAAGTCTGGTGGTCTGTGTCTTCTGCTTACTTAAAGGACAGCTGAACACATTTTTGGACTCTATGTCTCTGATTTCATTCTAGACACGATGGATTTTACACCTTTTTTTATACTTTCCACAATCCACCTCTGTGACTAAGCTTTAGTTTGGACAGAGGGTCTACCTATTTCCTGGAAGACTTCTTGTTTGTGACAGTAAGGTTGCTGGTCACCTCATGTTTTCATCTCGCTAGTCTTTGTAAGTCTTACAAGCCTGAATTATACAGAAGAGCTACCATTCCAATAAAGACTTTATTTTTCAGTGTCTTTGTTCAGTTCATTCTAAAAACTTCCAGATGTTACTTACGTTCAATTTGTATTTGCAAACTGTTCAGCTCCTGTTTTAGAATATGGCCTCCTAATTAATTTTGTGGTCTCCACCTGTTATAAGACTTTAAGGCTTAAAATTTTAATTTCTCTTGTGAAAGTTTTAGTTCAAGTTTCAAGTTCTGTTATAATTCTCCCTGCCCACCTTTCTTGCTTTTAAACTCTGACATTTCTTTTTCTTCCACATTGCTTCAGTAGCAATGTTAACTTGCACATTTTTCTCATTCAAAATAGGTATTCACCACCATTTATATTATATTTGTCTTAAATGAAAAGACAAAAAACTCAAGCTGATGCAGTTTCCTCTTGAAGCATTAACTGATGATGGATAATTCTCTGTGGTAGTTGTATCCATTTACGAATAGTGTTCAGGTTATATTTTATACCCAAAAACTTGATGAGTCAAATAATTACAGACAGAGATCCAACCTCTTGCAATAATTAGAACATTATATTCACCACTTTCTTTTTCAAGTGAGACAATGACTACATAAAAATGCATAAAGCACCATAAAGCACCTTTTAGAATTGTGTGTGTAAGCTTATTGATTCTGGTTCCACTATCTTAGTGCAAAGTAACTTCAGATGTGGGTGGGATTTTGAGCAAAAATTACAAAAACCATATGGCTTGGCTGAGGAGAATGTTCTTGACAGAAAAAAAAATTACTCATAATTTGAAAGCCCATACTGTGGGAACAATGTCTTTCATAATTCTCACTTTTTTTTTTTTTTTTTTTTTTTTTTAAGCTAGATATTCTGAATGAATTTTAATATTTTTCCAGGATTAAAACTATTTAAGGTATATTCTGCATTGTTACGATCATGAAATCTTCACACTTGCATTGATAGATGTACCCCCGTGTTCTTTAAAAGAGGACTCAAAAATGTCTTGTGACAAAAGATCACAACTGAATTTTAGAGTAGTTTTGGTCTGACTCAAGTAACATGCACAGAAAATACCCAAGCAGTGCCAGGTAATAGGCAGTTCTCAAATGACAGCTGGCATAGGGCTACTTTGGTGTTAGAGCTGAGGCAGTTTCACTGTTTGCACAGGAAATTTTCAGAGCACTTTTCACAGATTCCTCTTCCCCCTGTGTCTTAGTGAAACACTTGTGAGGGACAGAATTACTGGTTCAAAGAACATCGGCAAGCATTTTGTAGATTATCTTGGAGTAGGAAAGGAATACAAACAAATTTCTGAAAGGAAAAGAGGCTTGATAAAGCTATCTGTACTACATCTATCTGTCGGATCCCATTTTTCTCTTTCTCCTCTGTTTTATGGTTGATTTATGTTTGCTGGTTGTCGGTTTCTCCCGGCTGGCTGATTTATGTCCGGAGATAGCTCAGGGATGCCACTTGCTCGGTTTCTCGGCTGTTTCAAAGACTTGGAAAGCCCCAGAGTGGCCTTGGACAGCTCAGCGCTTCAAAGGACGAGGAGAGACTTCTGATCTTGTTTCGGTCTCGGTGTTTATTAATTGTTTATCTAAAAGATTTTCTTTCAGCCCGACAGAGGTCTGCACAGCAAGTCAGCCATGGGCACACTCCCGAGCCTCCGGGGCGGTCACTTATCTTTATACCTAAAGTTACGTGTACAATATTTATGATTTTTCTCCAATACCTTCTACTCTTATTAACCGGTGCACTTCTAGTAAAGACCAATCCCAAAGTGCCACCATCACCACAGAAGATGGAGGCCAAGAAGAAGAAGAAGAAGGACAGGACACGCCCCAATTCCTCCATCTTACTTCTTTAGACCCCCCTGTACAGAAATCCTAAACCCTGTGTTCTACACCTTAATTAACTTATCCCTTCACCATTCACCCAGTGAAATCCTCCCAGTCCTCATACAGGTGTCATCTCCTGTGTAGGATCAAAGTCCTGCCACCAGACACTTCTGGCAACATTCCAGGACCCCCGAGCCCCCCAAGGGTGTTCTTGGCCACTCTGCACCTCAGTCCTGAGGTGCTGAGATCCCACATCTATCCATCTAGCTACTAGCTGGAGATAATCCCCATAATTTCTTCAGCAGAGATGGCTTTGTGTTTTTTCCCTGTCGGTAGCATGATGCAGTTAATGAAGTGCCTTGTAATAGCAGCATGGTCCCCTCTGCAAAATGAAGGATTTGAGAACAGGATGGACCTGTGAGAAAAGCAAAAACTAGGGAATGTGTGACCTTGGAAAAGACGAAAGTTATAGTTCTGCAGTGTAAACAAACCAGACAGATTGGGAGTAGTGGTAGTCTTGAATAAATGTGTTAAATGAATGGCTTATAAGACTGAGTTATGATTACAAGGTACACTCAAGACGTGAATAATTTTCTAACATATAGCACTAAATTCATTACTTATGATAGTATGCTTCAAAGTCATATGTTTCATACATCTGAAAATAGACAATTTTCTTCAAGGGACTGGGGTATATAACATGGAAGTAATTTGTTTTATTTGTTTTTTCACACATTTTCCAAGTGAGTAGGATATAAGGAAATGATTTTTGGTGAGTGGAATGTGTATTAAGATATTATGTGAGTAACGCCTTTCACAGAGACCCACCCTTCTGTGATAAAGAATGGCATGTCATGCTGGTGTAATGAAAAGTCTGTTCAGACTGCAGCACTTAGT
Source organism: Melospiza melodia melodia (assembly GCF_035770615.1). Classification (NCBI taxonomy): domain Eukaryota; kingdom Metazoa; phylum Chordata; class Aves; order Passeriformes; family Passerellidae; genus Melospiza; species Melospiza melodia. Next base: position 147,300,841 of record NC_086194.1, read on the forward strand.
CAGATAATTGTTACTTTCACCAGTGCTATGAAAAGACACAACATTTTCTCTGCTCTCCTGCGACCTAAATCCAGTATGTCCAGTAGAAATAGACATGATATTGAAGTGGTGAGAGACCATATTTTGTTTTATGAAAACATGCTCATTAAACTCTTCTGGTCCTGACCAAGGCTTAATCTACAGTGTAAGCTTCAACAGAATTATGTAAGGGAACAAGAATGAAACAACATTTGTCTCAGAGAGAGTTGGAACACCATACTGGGCACCAGAGATGTTACTACAAAAGGAAGCATCCTCTTTATTTTGGAGAAAATTTTTGGATGTGAAATTAAACACAATTTTGTGTTGGAGCACAGTTGTGTTTTTTAAATGTGTTCTACTCAGCACAGTCTTTCCTATGCAATCATTACTGGATAAAATCAGTTTCAAGAGCTCTGTTGACACATGGATGTATGCTTGTGCTGCTTTGCCACTAGTGCTTCAATTTAACAGCATTAATTTGTACTGATAAGACTCATGTGGTATTCCAAAGACATTTAATTAATAAATTTTATATAATGATAACAAGATCTAGCTTAGTTATGCTAACAGCCTCTTGTAGAGCAGCATGAGAAAGATTAAAGTCATTAGAGAGCTGTTCTAACCACAAGATGGAAATGCTGTATTAGAAGAGTCAGGTGAGTTTCAGTGAGGTTGGTTTTAAAATCTGTGACTTGAAAATATAGTAGAATTGTAGCAGAGGTCTTCCCAAATCACAGTTGTGTGCTCTCATTGTGGAACAGCATTTCTCTTCTCCTGTATGATCTGCTCCATTTGGAATTTAGTGGAGCAGCTCTTAGCTTTGGGACTCATGTCAAATTAGAAGTATAACTTTTTGACTCTGTGTCAGTCAGCTTCTATTCTTGTTCTATTCTGTTTAGACTACCAGCTGAGCCCAAGCATGAGATTCAAAAACAATCCATAAATTTGATGCTCTATTTAGACAGATTATGTGGCTGAAACTCAAGTCCTTTCTCAAACTCACAAACTTTTGGTCTTTGCCGTAGCATCTGTTCTCCTAGCCATGTTCGTTTTGCTACTTAATCAGTGTATTTGGAGAAGAGAATTAAGTCCTACATCCCAAAAGTTTTTCCTTTTGTCTGAAATGAATAAAAATACCTTTCCTAGATAGTTTCTTACATTTTGTATATTTAGCCCTAAAACTTACCATTTATTTCTTTGCAAATAATGAGTCAGATATCAGAAAGCTCAAAATTCATTTTTCTTAGACCACAAAAAATGAGTTTTCTTTTCTTTAATACATACCTATGTCCCTGGGATGCTCTTACTAGAAGCCACACTAAATGTCTGTGTATTCCTAGGATCCACTTGTCCTACAGTGAAAAAGGTGGTTTGGGATAAAGGCTCTCAGTGTAATTTAGCTCAATAAGAAATATTCTCCTGTTTTCAGTTACATAGTAAGGAAGTTAGATTGAAATCCAGGCCTCGAATGTGTTCCTGATTAATACCTAAGAGTCCAGCTCAGATATTAGAGGAAGATGTCCTGGATATTTGTAGGAAATATTTGTAGACAACTGAGCTGTTTTGGGCCCCTTGCCCAGCCAGAGGTAACCTTTGCCTAAGGTTTGCACTTCATTCTGTCACTGTGGTTTTAATTCTTTGGGAACTTTGCTGCTACTGATACCGCGTGTGTTTGACAAGGAAAAAGTAAAAAGTGAACCTAATTTCTCTATTTCTACTAATATACCGAGTCTAGAATGAAGGGCAGCAGACTGAATTGCTGCAGATTACAAACAAGACTTTCAGGCAGATTATACAGATATTTAGTTCTTTGTTTAAACTGACAATAGCTTCATTTTTTTTTTTTAATCTTTTGAGAAGGTATCTGGCTTCAATCTAAATATATTTTTAAAACTTGCCATCAAATATGTGTTGGTACTTCCTAGGAGAAAAAATCTGAATATTTATAATTGCTTTCCAATATTCTTGTATGTAACATTAATTAAAACATATGTTGTCTGAGGAAATGGAAGCAATTTCTATAAACCAAATCTTTATTTAAAATAAAAGAATGAATAATATAATGTGAAGGGAATGAAAATCTACAAAAATGTATCAAAAAGTTTTTTGGAAATTATCGTAAACAATATCCATTCCATGATCTCAGCTAAGGCAAAAGGAGCTGAATATTCTTTGTGGCTTCTGGGATGTCACTGCTGCTGTAAAACACTGAATTATTATCTGCTTTATTCACTGAATTGTCTGACAGAAGATGAACCCATCGGATATATTGGCTGTGTCTGGTTTCAATTTGTTTTGTCTATAAAAAGTCAAAACTTCCTGTGAGTATTATCAGACAAAATAAATAAAGTAAGAGAGATAATTGTTTAATGAACTTGGAGCAACATGATTCAGGCAGAATACCCTCACAGATTTTGCCAAAGCTAATAAAATTCTTTTGCACCCAACTTATTATTTTTGAATAAGTATCAACTTTTTAAATTCTTAAGGGCATTTTTGAAACCAGTACTTAATTCTGTTTCTTTGTACTTATGACTGCTTTAGTAGTTTAGACTCTGTTAATAACCAAATTGAAGTTGAAAATGAGATGATGTAGAAGTCAGATGTCATCTAGAATAAATATTATACAATCATGTGCTTTTGTTTTTAATTCCTAGTTCTAAGTACTTTAATCCATATAAAAAACAAAAAAAAAAACCCTTTCTTTTTGGATAGCAGTTGAGTATTATGTCAGAATTTACAGAATTTATTATATAGTTATATAGAAACAGAAAACCCCTTGGCTCCATCCAACTACAAAAATGGATTTACATTTGTCAGTAAAGTTCTGTATTGTTTTATTTTTTTCTCTGAAAACAAATTCTATCACATTAACAAGAACAATCTGCTCTAATGTAGTATAAAAATTACTTTATTATTTCTCAATGACAAAACCTCGATAAAAGAATTTTCTTATTATTTGTGATTTTTATGTCTTATTTTAGATCAGCCTTTGCCAAAATATGGTCTTAGTGCAATTTTCAGCAGCAAAAGTATTTTTTTTTCTGTTTGTGAAGAATAAAATGAAGCATTATAATAATCTGTGCTGGATCAGTGCAAACATTTGTGTATCCTTTTTGTGACTAATAGTGGAGAGATAAGAAAGCATACTGTGAAAATGTAAGCATATTTCCCTGCTATATTCTCCCAGCTTCCATAGAGTGCTAGTGAGGAAAATGAAGGAGAATGATGAGAATTTTTGGAAATTACTGATCTTTTCCTATTACATTAAACACTCTTTTGTGAACTTAAAGCCACTGATTTGCCAGCCATCCCAAATTATTATGCAAATTTCTAGGGAAAAAAAAATTGAGTATTTTTGGAATAAAATGTAGAGTTTAAAGAATTAATCTCTTTATTTGGAAACATATCATGAAAAAATATAGAAAGATAATGACAAAATAGTCTCTTGGTCATTTAAAATGCAATTTTGGAACAGTGTTTAAGACCCGCTGGGTTTCAGAGAGTCTCAAAATGTAGTTAACTGCAAACACATTCATGAAATACAGATGTTCCTTTTCCTAGTGGATTGATAGCTGAGGATGACTTGGATCACTCAAGTGATTCTTTGAGCTTAGGCACTAAACTTTAACACAAATAATTCTGGAAGCATTTGCTATAACTATTTGAATGCAAAACCCAAAATGTTTGTTGAAAATGTCCGTATGTACTGGGAAACAAATATTTTTAATAAGAACTATGGGCCTGAAATAGATCACTCCTAATGTTAACTTTTAACAGTGCCCTAAGGCATTCTCAAAACCAAATTTCTTGTCCTAAATCTTAGGCATCAGTCCATAAATGACAAGCATGGTCTTAGGCAAGGCTTTAGGCACCTTATCACTTGGGGCCCCACAGATCTGAGCAGCAGCATAAACCCAAATAGTCTGCTAGCTAAAATGCTTATTTTTCATTACTGAATTTTAATTACCGAATAATTACTGAATTCTCCCATGAACATCAAAATTAATGAGGTCTGATTTTCTGCAGATTTTGTCCTGTGTCCCACATAGAAGTCCCATTCTTATTATTAATAATCTTCTGAAATGCTATTATTTTCTAGGATTCTCCATGGTAAAGGCTCAAGTTCCCCTTTTATGTCCCTCAAACTCTCCCAGATGTGTAAGAGCCTCTGAGGCAATATTTGCTCAGCATCTGCACTTGGCTGGCTGCTCTGCGTCCGCTTGTAGCAATTGGAATAGGCAACTGCTGAGCTTCTCCTTCAGCATTTCTGCCAGCAGCGACTCATCACAGACACCATTTCTCTGAAACCTTGCTGAACTTCAAGTCTGTGTGATTTTTAACCAAACCTCAAAAGTGTTCCAAAAGTATTTCACAAATATGTAGGACAGGTGGGCATACCAATTACACAAGTTTGTTTTCCTAAGTTTTTTAACTGAGACAAGAAAAGAATAATTTGTATTTGAGGACAAAATTCTGAAATGTTCTTTGAAAGCTAAGGATTCTGAAGGTAAATCAAAAGAACCAGGCCCAACCATTTTCTTTGCCAGCCTCAGGGTTGGAAATGGAAACACAAAATTAAATCATGTTTTTCAGGGTTTTTTTTGGCTAATATTATGCCATTTTCTTCTGCGCACAAAAGTTTACATATCCATCAAAGTAGTAGTGTTCTTGTGGCAGAGACAGTCTAAGTAAGATATAAACAAGGAGAGCTGTGTAGTTATTAAGTCAAACAAAGCATCTGGGAAAAACAGGATGCATGCAAGTCTTTGTTCAGCTCCGAAGTAGAGGCAGTAAACTGCAGACTAAATACAGGTTGGAAACAGTTGAGTTTGGCATAATAAAATTATACTTGAAGAAATTGCTGCCAGCTCTGTGCTTAACAGAAGTGTACTGCTTCTCTCTGGTTTACATCTATGAAAGCTTTGAGTGCCTATTTGTTTGTTTATATCTTTCTAGCCATATTAGGTGTTTAATAAAGCACATTGCTTCTCCTTTGGAACATTCCTTCTTTCAGAGAAATGTTTTATATCCCACTTACTTCCTTGGTTTTCTTTTCATAAAAGCAAGTATTTTGTTTAAAAAGAAGTTACTTTTGTCAAGGAAAAAAAAATCTTGTTCTAGGATTTTCTAATCTGAGTTTCAGGTTTCAGTATTGTAGCCCTTGATAGTAGGATTCCCTTTTTCATAACTAGTGTGGTGGATTTCCTCATAATTCTTATTATTCTTTTTATATTTCTTTTGTTCCCTGTTGCTGCATCTTCCTTTTCTCTGGTCAAGAGAGCAAATCACTTAGTGATAGATTTTCATCTTAGTGCAGTAATACATATAAAAAGGGAGAAGGAGGTGAAAATTTGAAGGATAAAAATCATTATTTCAGAAAAATTATATATGGTGCCTGGAATTTCTATAAAACACATAAGGGATCGTATAATGTTAAAACACTACATATATTACATCCTGAATAGGCTGTAATCTAAATGAGATAAGATATTTATAATTCAATAGATAACAGTTCAAAGAGGAGTCCCCTCATTTTTCCTGCACTGAGAAAAAGGGAGAAAGAATTTTCTGGTATCTTCACTTAAAGATATACTACTACTACTACTACTACTACTACTACTACTACTACTACTACTACTACTACTACTACTAATAATAATAATAATAATAATAATAATAATAATAATAATTTTGTGAATAAGAAGCCATGTAAACTCCAAGAAAACCCAATGTGACTGATATCTAAACAACTATGCTCCACTTTCTGGATTTTAGGGAGACAAACCTCCTGGTAGGTAGTCTATGCAGAGCATATTTTATCTTACTGTGAGATGAGTGACAGTGACCAGTGGTGACATATGTCAGAGACAAACCACTAACTGCTCTGGTGTGACACTGCCCAGGCTACTGGAACAGGAGACACCAGGTGGGACAGTCAAGGGTAGAAGGACAAGGCAAGAAGATGGAAAGAATCAAAGCCAGAAAACAGTGATAACTACAGAAAAGTGTGCCAGCTGTAAATAGGGTTTATACAGGTGAGGAACAAGTCTTTTTGTCTTTTAGGAACACTGTATGAAGTCAAATATGAATGTGAATGCCATCAAAGCAGCAAGTGAGAAATAACAGAAAGCATCATAATTGGAAAACTTGAGGAGCAGCAGCTCACACTGGAAGACAGATGGGTTCAAAGCAGGATATCACCACTGTTACCTACAACCAGTATTTACAGGGATTTCTATAGGAAATAGTCTGTTGGAGAAAGAGGATATAAAGAAATAACATGCAGGAAAGGAAAAGGCCACTAATAGTATGCTCCCACATTTCAGTCTGAGACTTTGGGACTTGCCACAGACTACTGAATTTCAGGTCTTGCAGATGAAACACTTTGTCCATGGGTATCTCTTGATGGTCTCTGAGTTAAAAGGCAGAGATGCTTATTCAAAATATCAGTTAGTCAGTTCAGCATACCCAAACTTGGTGTGTCTTCTCAGCCTCTACTATCAGTGAGTCACCAAATATATGCTTAGGTGAGGTCGTGTAAACAAAAATATGTCCTTAGTAAAGTACTTTCTATGGTAATTCTCTCTCTCTAGGAACAAAAGTTTCCTCCATTTTTATTTTTTGGACCAGTCAAACTTTTAAGATTCTAATTTTTTTTCATTAATTTACTTTAGAAGTTTGCAGCTGATATACCTATCCATTGCCTGAGTATTACCTGTGCTACCACATGGCCACTGGGAAGGCAGGATTTCATCCTCCAGAGACACAACTAATCAGGGCTGGAGCCACAGCAATACAATAAAGAAAAAAGAGAGAGAGCTCCTCTTTCAATGTTTTCATCTCATGTAAGGAGTGACTGAAACATTATATATAGAGAAGATCGATGTCTTGCCCATGTGTCTCACAGACACATTTCTCATTATCTAACCTTTAGTCCCAAGGAAGTCTCTTGATTTTAACCCCTTTAAAAAATATGTGCTTTCTGGAAATAATCCAGTCTTTCATTTAATTTGACTAGGAAATTTTCACAGGATCTTCTAAAACACTTCCAGTATGCCACTGTAAGCAAATCAGGAGATTTCTGGTTCCTATTTTTCCCGTCTTAAGAAATATGAATAGGCACAGTCATGTTGGAACAGTTCTTCACAATTAAATACTATAGGTGAAAATAATTTTTACTCTTTAAAGAGAAAAATAAAGAAAAATTTAAAATGGACTGAAGAGTTCTCAGGTACGAACCAACAGTTTAAAAAGAACAATTGTTCTAATATATAATAAATAAGTTAATGACATTTAATAAACCCTTACATTTAATGTAGTAAAATATTCACTACAATAAAACAACATTAAAACCTGGAAGATGTATAAAAGCATATGTCTAGGAAAACATATGTCTGGTTTTGAAAAGTAATTATACTTTTTCTTTCATTATTATTTTTTCATGTTTGTAAATGATGTCCTTTGTGTAACCAGAAATAAGATCACCTGAACATACGAAACGTGAGGAGAGCAAGGTGGAGAAGAGCTAGATAACAAGGTTTAACATCATATTGAATGCATTATAGAATATTGTTATGTCAAGTATTCCCACTGAAGCATGTGCAAATACAGCATCATGCTATTGATATCATGGATGTGTAACATGATTTCCAGCTGATAACCTCCGCTGCCCTTGCAAACACCAGTTGAACTGCATGACATTCCTACATCAAATATATTAGTAGAATCATTTTAGAGACCACCAAAGTGGAGCAAAGAAAGCTCTGACCAGTAATTAGAATGCACAGGTAAAATATAATGATGGGTTTATTATTGTATATAGGCTTTATCAATTCCAGTAATTACATCTAGTTATTTTGCCAATTTTTTCTAGGGTTTTGGTAGCCCATCAGGCGAACATTGGCTGGGAAATGAATTTATCTTTGCAATAACAAGTCAGAGGCAATATTCTCTAAGAATTGAATTAACGGACTGGGAAGGAAACCGAGCATATTCACAATATGACAGATTTCACATAGGAAATGAAAAACAGAATTACAGGTAAGAATCTATTGAAATTCTTTTAACTCTGCTGAGTGATAAATATTGTTCATTGCTAACTTGTAAAATATAAGAAAGGGCAACAATATTATGCTGATTTTTATCAAAAGTGGATAAATATTGTAAAAACAAAACAGAAATCAGATTTCTCAGTGATGGAAGGATAGAGTAAACCTAACTTATTTGAAAAAAAGGGACCTATTAATTGTATTGTTTGATAGAACTGCTAAAAACTGTATAACTGTATATTCAGAACTCAAAATTGATTGAATAGAAAAAAGATTGGGAGTCTTCATTAAAAACTGAAAGATATCTACCTCAGAAGCAGGAGACTGAAACTATGGACATGGGAATAAAAGACCAAAAATGCTGTTAAACCATCTGATATTTTCAAGCTAAAAAATTAGTGTAAATTAGGAGGAAAAAGAGAATAGTGGATCTTATTTTGAGGAAATTAAACACAAAGCCTTTTCTTAATAATATTTTTCTCCCATACTTTGTTTTAAGATAAAAGTTTATTAAAACAGAAAAAAGAAGCAACTTGAAGACACAAGAAATGTGGATAATCTAAGTCGTCATTTATACAATTTTTAAATCATTGCTTCATCCGAGGAGACAGTAAAATGCTAGAAAAAAAAAAAGAAACCCATAAAAATATCCAATTATTTATTGCAGCACATCTAATTAGCACAAGACTCAGGAGAGAAACAGATACATTGCAAACTCAAACATTCAAGGAACGTGAAACTCGGTTGGTATTCAGACCTTCAAATTCAAGTAATATGATTCTCAAAAATGCTGACTGCCTCCTTCCCCCCGGGTCCACAGCGAAAAGGAGGCGAGAGCAATTTGCTCTTTCTGCTGACAGGGCTGTGCCCAGGTGGGACGCAGAGCAGTGCCCCTGCCCTCTGGGGCACAGCAGCGAGTGGGGTACCAGAGCAGAGGACACCTTTAGAAGCAATCAGTAGGAGCTCAGCTCCTGCAGAAAGCAAGGGCTGTCCCTCTGCACACAATGGACAGCTCTATCCCCAACGTGCTGTGCCCAGCGCTGCCCATGGAAAGCCATTGCCCCAAACCAGGAAAGGTGGAGCACCCATGCTGAGGTAGTTTTGGTCAAAGAACAGATATAAGTAAAGGAAATTGCTCAAAAGAGAGGCTAGAACGATTTATACAAAGCGTAAAAAGAGCAGCGTAAAAGTGGGGTCTTAAACATTAGTAAAAGTTGTTCAAAAGGAAAAGATGAGACAATTCCTTGTCAAATGAAGAAAAATGTTGAAGGGCAGTTATACATAGCTCAAAAATTTATGATGAATCCGAGGAAAGTACTGTTCATGGGATGAATTTAAAATCACTGAATCTGCTAAAAAAACAGGGTCTTTTTAGCTCGTATTCATTCGGAACTAAGGACAACATGTATTGTTGTTGGAAGGCTGTTGAAAATTTTCCATATTAAAGCTCGTGTTTCGTGAGGATTTATTTTTCAGGAATCCTCAGTGTTCATTCATGGCAAAATAGCAAGAGAATTGTGTTGTTATATTTCAAAATGAAGGGAAGGGAAGGGAAGGGAAGGGAAGGGAAGGGAAGGGAAGGGAAGGGAAGGGAAGGGAAGGGAAGGGAAGGGAAGGGAAGGGAAGGGAAGGGAAGGGAAGGGAAGGGAAGGGAAGGGAAGGGAAGGGAAGGGAAGGGAAGGGAAGGGAAGGGAAGGGAAGGGAAGGGAAGGGAAGGGAAGGGAACCCACTCTCATGATAAAAAGGGAGACCTTTCGCAATATAAATAACATTTTCTGAACACGGAAAAACATGTAAAAAAGGACCCGTGTAAATTAGTCGTGCTGATCAAGAAAACCAAAAGAGATATAATTCAAGCCTGCAGAAATTAAGTCAGAGGGGGCATACAGGCCTCAAAGAGTTTAATGTTGAGTAACAGGCTCAATTCTGCTGCCCATGTCCAAGCCACTTTTTCACAAAAATCAAAGGGAATTTGACTGGAGGCTGTTGACTTCACTTTTGGCTCCTGTCCTATTCTATAATGTAAACGAAGGCCAGAATGAGATTTGCTCACACTTCTTATGGTGCAACTGAAGCTCTACTGTTGAGGAAATGGGAAATCAGTTTCATTCATATTTTTCTGAAATAAGCAGAGATGAAAACATAAAGTAAAAAAGTCCATCTCTGTTGGCCCTTTGGGTTTCAGATTAATTCCTCTATTATTTTTATTCAGGTATATCAGAATATTTAAAGAAAATAGCTGAGTAACATGGTGATAGTTCTGGAAATAATGATGTGTAAGCCACATGCAAGTCTAAACTGTTTTTCATGCTTGACAAATGCACTAGTGCTTAGTCCAGACAAATATATGCCCAACAGATATTTTTCAAACCAAAATTACGTCTGGCTATTCTATAATTTTTTACAGGAATGCATTCTACAACATAAAACTCTTTATTTTGCTTGCCAGCATCACTATCTGTGATAGCAGCAATTCCAGAAGACTGGCTGAATAAAAACCTAATTATTAAGTACTAAACAGCTGGCCACCCTTCAGAGAATGCTGTTTTTCCTTTATCTGAGAAGCTGCCATTAAGGATTTAAATGATTCCCCTGAAGCTGAAAACCACAATTCCCAAACTCCTGCTCCCAGCGCCTTTCCTTCCCAGCTTTCAGGCATTTGCCATGTTTGCTTTCAATACCTCAAATACAGAACAGCATACCTTTTCAAAACTTTAGTTACTGTTATTTAAGTAGTTTTGCCAAACAAAACAGATGCTGTCTTATTTTGGGAGCTTGTTTCTTGTAACAACCCACATTAAATGTTGTTTCTGTTAGCAAAAATATGTAATTGTACCCTGGTTAGATTCACATTAGTTTCAAATCACCAAAGTTCACTAATAGTAACCAGTAAAGAGACAAGTTTCTAAGCTGGTCTGGTAAGTGGATCAAGAAAATCTGAAATTGAAAAAGGGCACTGAAATGAAAATCTCAAGAAGTGGAACATCTTTAATTTTGTTACAGTAATACCTTTTATATTTGTAAGATGTGAAAAAAAAAAAAAAAGGTTCCAGGTCTTATGCTCAAATACAGTTAAAAAAGAAAATAAAAATTAAAAAAAAAAATAGAAAAAGGAAAAAGGAAAAAGGAAAAGAAAAGAAAAGAAAAGAAAAGAAAAGAAAAGAAAAGAAAAGAAAAGAAAAGAAAAGAAAAGAAAAGAAAAGAAAAGAAAAGAAAAGAAAAGAAAAGAAAAAGACCGTGAAGTGATAAAATCTGCTTGAGAAAATATCAAAAATCATTTTCATGTTTTTCCTCCAAAATCCAGCCTCAACATTGCGCAAAGTTCAATTCAGTCTGGATAACTCCCAGTTGGTGATTTTAGAAGGGTTCTGTTTTGTCTCTGGGCTTTTTGTATTCTCTTTACTACTTTTTATTAGTCTGAAGAATCTATTATTAAAGAGAGTAATGCTGAACACATGTAAGTTCAAATATGCTTGTTTCTCTTTCAAAATGAGACAGCTACAATAAGTTTTCTGGGAAATCAGAATAAAATCTATTTATCCCAGATGATGAGTGGGAAGAAGGTTGAGAGGACAAGATGGTTACTGAATTAGTAAATGTATAATGATAAATGATAACTGAAAGAGAAAATCAAATGTTGCACCATATGTGAAATCTTTAATAAAAGTATCTAAATGATTTATGTTTTTTAGAACATCCTTAGGTTTCTTATCTACACCAGATGATTACACAGAGACTATCTGTAAATATGATGACAATATCTCTGTCAGACTCTTAGCAGCTTAGACTGTGGCAAGTAAAATTTCCATGCAGTAAGAAGAGCCAGATCTCGCAGATCTCCCATTTAGTGCAGTGTTTTCTAATATAATTAGGAATTATTTATAGAACTATAAAAATATGAGTTGAAAGAGAATCCTGAAAGACACACGACCTCTCCTCTTTTCCTATGTAGACTCTGCCTAGCCCTCTTGACATTGTTTGATGTTCTTTGGAGATGTACAGCTATGATACGCTGCTGCTCTGACCCATGTCCTCAGATCCTCCAAAACTGAATGGGAAAAGTAACCATGTGTTAGGATTTCAGGCACCAAAATTCATAATCCTGCATATTAGTTTATGAAAACAGATATATTGATGCTGAATTTTGAACAGTAATAATTTCAGCCTGTAGATACATCTGGGTTTTTTTCAACTCATGATATAGGAGAAGCACTTCCAAGTAAAGCAAGGGGTGAAGAAAGGGGGAACTGCTCTTTTTAATTGTCTGAGCTATTTTTACTTCAGAACCATTAGAGAAGTTTAATAGACAGTCATCTCCCTAAGACAATATACTCTGGTAGTTGATCATTCTTTTAGTTAGAAAAGTTTGCTATTGCTGCAATGATTCACAAACTTTGGTCCCGTCCATGGAGAAATATTATTAAATGATCAGATAGCTCTGCTCAGATGAGCAAGACTTTGGGATTGATGTAGGTGAAAACTGATGGTGGACAGAGAACCTCTGAACTTCCCTGAGTCAATTTGGACTTAAGGTGGTGTCTGACCTTAAGTGGTAGCTAAAATGAAGAAGAGATTTTATATTGGAATGAGCATGAGAAAGTGATTACAAAACCTCATGAGAAAATGGAGAGAGCATGGATCCATCAGGAGCACAAGAGATTTGTTGACAGGGCAATGATAGTCACGTAGGGAAGAGTCAGGTGTGTGGGTCCTCAGAGGAACAAGTTGATGAAATTTGTTGAAAAGAGGAGAGGTAGTTATTAAAATTATTAAAATCACTTCAAACTGCTGACATGATCTTCCAAGCCCTGTAAATCTAGGTGACAGTTTCCAAGCTTTCCAATACCCTCTGTCTCTCCAGGATTTGCTTTAGGAAACAAGATCAGTTGTTGAAAGTAAACTAAGAATTGGTAAAATTTATGGGACCGGGTAGAAGAGAGTTTTCAATTCACTGAGTAGAATATTGGACTTTTAGCTTTTGTTTGATTAAAAGTTTGTACTTTTAGTTACAGCAATAATATTATTTCTCTCTGTTTTCATAGACAAGTCAGGTAGTCTGCTGCCAGAAGCCTTGATATAATGTTCATCTTGGAATTTTCTTTTTTTAAAGTTGAGGCTATTTATATCATTGTTGAACTAATGATGGAATTTAAAAATTTTAAAAAATCCTCACTTATCTTTCTGTAAAATAGAGAAAAATATATTTATCTGTACAGTCTTTAAATTTTAGTGCTGAAAATTCTGTAATAGATAGTAAAATAAGTATTAAAATTTTATGGGGACAGATGGTTTTATGTACCTTTAATTTAAAAAAATATTCCAAGTAGTATTGCTGTTTCAGAAAACAGGACAAAAATAGGCCACTATTTTGGTGCACAAAATCCCATTTTTAAATGTTGGTGTGGTTCTTGTTATTACCCAGGCTTTTTAGTGATGAAACTGTATAAGTAATACTTTATTCTTGTGGCCCTTGAATTTTTTAGGTAAAATAGGGGATCAATCTGACTTGTAAATTTTTGAGCTGTCTAATTAACTTCAGTGTGATTTGTATCACAGTAAAACTTTGAAGGATCTATTCAGTCTTTTCTCAAATGGGGAAGGGAAAGTACAGAGGAAGATATATAGGAAATCTGTAGCAAAGTGAAAAAATAAACACAAAACCTCTTGGGACCTTCTGTGCCCAGAACCCAGTACTTTTCTTGCCAAATTTGAAAATTACAGAATAATTTAAAAAACAGTCATGTTGCAAAAATGAAAAAAGTCTGTACATATTCCCTTTTCTTTGGAAGATGAAATTCAATTTGCAAATCTACTTCAGAGGGAATATCCACGTAAAATCCTATTAACAGACAGAGTGGTATCTGTGGTATGCATAATTTCTATGACATAAAATATTTTTACCAATCAGTGGTTTAAAATCAATAATATGGATAAAAATATTTAACATTTTTATGTGTGTATATATAAATATCTGGCTTAAATAATTTGGTTTTTATTAAACAATACTGTAAGTCCAATAATATTCTATGAAGCCTGAAGTGCAAGGATTCAATCCAATGCCCATTAACCAGAGGTCTTTCTGGAAACATGCCAGTGTTCCTATATCATATCAGTGACTAAAATTCACTGGCAGTTCATGCAGTATCTCCAAATGTAAGCAGAAATTAAATATAACAATTTCTCTGACTGAGAGTAGATGTAAATATGCTCATGGAATTTCTTAATTAAAAAAATTATCTTAATCCATGTAAATCCCAATATACATTATCCATCCACAGCTAATAATTTCCCACTTCTAAGTTCATTAAAGTAATTTATAGTTGAATATACAATAGCTGTGACTACTGTGGAGCAGGAACAGAGGTTGCCCTCTTTTTTTTGGTATGGAATCTAATGAGAATGCATTGAGACATGCTGGCTACTCTGCAGAGCAGTGCATCTTCTGAAGTTGAGCCAGGAGCTCCTGAGGTGACAGAAGCCAAGAGAGAAACTCCACTGAAATGTCTCAAAAGGATTTAAGGGCTATTCCTCTAAGAAGGTGGCACAGCTGACAGCCCGGTGCACACAGCATGGGCAACAGACAGGAGCTGGAAGCCACTGTGCCACTTGGAAACCAAGACCTACTTGCCACTACTGAGACTTGGTGGGATGAATCCCGTGACTGGAGAGTGGCTGTCAGGGACCACAGGCTGCTCAGAAGGGACAGGCTAGGGAGAAGGAGGCGTGGAGGCATTGCCCTATATGTCAATAAATGGATACCCTGCAAAGAGTTTTTTCAGAGGGGACAGACACAGACAGGTTGAAAGCTTACAGTTAAGAATTGGAGACTGAGGCAACAAAGGGAGCTGGTTGTTGGTGTCTGCTCCAGGCCACTTGATCAAAGAAACTCAATGGCAAAGTCTTCTTGCTCTAGCCATGGGAAGCATTGCACTTACAGGCTCTTGTCCTGCCAGGAGACTTCAGTCACTCCAACGCCTCCTGAAAAATTATCATAGTGAGCTGTAGATGATCCAGGAGACTTCTAAAGTGCATGGGGGATAACTTCTTAGGCCAGGTAATAAGCAGCCCTACCAGAGAGGATGGGTGATGGTCACGATCAAAAGTGAGCCAGCTAATCACTGACATCAAGATTGGAAGCAGCCTGCATTTCAGTGGTCAAAGAATCACAGAATCATAGAATGGTTTGTGTTGAAAGAAACGTTAAAGATCATCTAGTTCCAACCCACTGTCAAAGACAGGGAGACTTCCCTCTAGACCAGGTTGCTAATGCATTGGTGGAGTTTGTATCCTGAGAGGTATGGGTCAGGCAAAGAGTAAAGTCAGACCCTGAATGTTAGGAAAGAAACCTCCAGTCAAATAGTTAATTAATAGGAGCCCCTGGGAATGTGTCCTCAGGGACAAGGGAGCAGAACAGACTGATAGATCTTTCAGGACACTTCACATAAAATTCAAGATCTAGTAATCCACAGGTGCAAAAAATCCACAGGTGAAGAAATGCAAGAGAGCCCCATGGCTAAGTTGAGACTTACTGATCAAACTAAAGGGTAAGATGGAAATGCACAGGCAGTGGATGCACAGCCAGATATCCTGGAAAAAGTATAGGTATGCTACCTGGTTATATAGGGATGAAATTGCAAGGGATGCAATGAATCATGAGAAGGGCTTTTACAGGTATGTCAGCAAGAGAAACAAAGTCAAATAAAGTATACTCTCCCCCATGTGTAACACTGGCAAAACTGGTAACAAGAGATGAAAAGAAGGCCGAGGTACTCAATAAATCTTTTTGGCCTCAGTCTTCACTGGCAATGTCTGTTCCCACAGCTCTTGGGCAGATGTACCACAAAAAAGGGGACTGAGGAAGAAAAGTCCTTCCTACTGTAAGAAAAGAACAGTTTTGTGACCATCAGAAGAACCTGAACATACATGAGGCTATGAGACCTGACAAGATCCATCCCAGAGTCCCGAGGGAATGGGCTGATAGAGTTGCCAAGCCACTCTGTAATATTTGAAAAGTCATGGCAGTCAGGTGAAGATCTCGATCTGGAAGGAAGGTTCTGGACCTGGATCAGGGCAAGACCCAATATCAACCCAGGTTGGGGGATGAACGGATCAGGAACAACCACAAGACAAGGCCCTGGGGGTTCTGGGGGGTGAGAGGCTGGACATGGCCCAGCAATGTGTGCTTGCAGACCAGAAAGCAAAATGTGTCCTGGGCCGCATCAAATGCAGTGTGGCCAGAGAGGTGTGGTAGGGCAAGGGAGGGGATTCTGCTCTGTTCTGCTCTGCTCTGGTGACACCTCATCTGGTATACCTCATTAATCTCTGGATCCCTCAGAGCACAAGACATTGACCTGCTGGAGCAGGTCCAGAGGAGGGCCATGAAAAATATCACAGGGCTTAAACACCTCTCCTGTGAAGAAAGTCTGAGAGACTTGGGGTTGTTCAGCCTGGAGAAGGCTCCAGGGAACCTTAGAGAAGTTTTTCAGTAATTAGAAGGGGCTCATAAGAAAGGCTGGGACAGTTGTTATAGGGCCTGTTGCCATAAGACAAGGGATAATGGTTTTAAATTGAAAGAGGATAAATTCAGACTAGGCTTAAGGAAGAAATATTTTGCAATGAGATAGTGAAATACTGGAACAGGTTTCTCAAATTAGTGATAGATGCCCTCTGGAAAAATTCCAGGTGAGATGGGACAGAGCTCTGAGCAACCTGATTTAATTGAAGGTGTTCCTGCTCACTGGAGTGGAAGCTTTGACTAGATGACCTTCAAAGTTCCTTCCAACCCACAGTGTTCTATGATTCTATTATTTTATTATATTATTTACTAAATACTTGAAAGGATTCATATATGCAAAGGCCTCAAAAATTATACAATTTATCAGACATTATCACTGGAACTTCTAAACAATCCAGTATCCTGTACTGGGGGGAAATCAACATTGATGTTCCATAAACACAAGAAAATTATTTCCTTAAGATTTCAGAAAAGTACCAATGTGCAAGCTTTGCTAGATATACACTGTTGGTGGTGCAGCAGCCTTGTTTCCAAGGAGGAAGGCAATGCTTCCAGTGTAAGTCACATTCAGAATTTGATGTGACAATGGCCTAAATATTTTGGTTTATCCATTTATTCATCAATAATAGGGACATATCTGTTATCTATTTTCATTATTAGGTCTTCCAAGCTGTCTCTAAATTGATGATGTCTTCAGTCTTGATTTTCTCTATCCTTTTCCCTTAACAGGTTAATTTTCAATTACCTTCTCTCCAAATTGATATATTTCCTTCATCAATACTGGATAATTCTCCTTATATTCAGTTTCACATGCCTGCAGAACCCACCTTCCAATAGTTTTTATAGGACATTAGTATGAGAATTTCAGTAATTAAGTTTGATTTTGCTCTTGTGATTCTAGAATCTTTTCCTTTCTTTGGCATTTTAGGGCTTTTCAGCCACTTAACTGAAAGAGGAGCTTGTTTTCCAATATGTTCCACCACAGCTATCACTATGGAACACAGTAGGCATGACATTATCTCCTCCTCCAGACTCCTAAACTTTTTTAAGAAATGGAAAATATATGAGCAAGAACAAAAGTATCTTATTTTCCCATAAAGCTTATCTACAAAAAAAGAAAAACATCAATTCAAACTTTAGGCAAAAAAAAAAAAAATTGTAACAATTTTTCAGTCTTAGGCATCATCCTAGATTTAATGAATGTAAGCGATTATTCACATGTTTTCCTACAGGTAGGTGAGATAAAGATTTTCAGTGCTAACATTAAAGCTGTCGAGCACTAGGAGCAGACTGCAGGACCCTATCTGAGACACTCAATTCTCTGTGCATGCCTGGGGAGAGATAAGCTGCTTAGACAGAAGCCAAATCAGGCAACATGCAAAGCACAGAGCTGCCTAGAGTTAACCATTAGGAAATTCTGAAAATAGCAAGGCCTACATTTATATCCCCTGACAGTTCACAGCCCACAGCCTGAAGGTAGGAGACAATGTCTTGTCTTACTCAGGAAAGAAATGAAAGGCCTTGGGTTAATGCATTCATTTGCCAGAGGGTATCCAGACTTTAGCTATTGCTTCCCAAGAGAAAGCAGCAATCCCTGCTGCCAGGGAACAGGCTCCTCATGAATCCCTGAAACTGTGCAGGGATGAATTCACTGCTCAGTGAATGAATAGGTACCAGGTCTCTTGTCAATGAAGTGCAAGAGGGATTTCTAAGATTATGTTCTCTGCTCCATGTCTTATTTTGAATTAAATAGATTTTTATTAAATTATGTAATTATGTTATGAACCAGTGGATACTATTCTGCTACACACATCTGTACTCTCTTTGAGGCTCAGTGAATCTTGAGTAATTTATTTGCAGCAGGACACATGTTGCTGGTTATGGCATGCTGAGGGAAGTTTTGTGGTTTTAAATCTTTCTCTTGCTGAGTCCATAAAAGCCTAACTCCTGTGGTGGGTAGTAATCCCTCAGGTCAGCAAATTTTTACATGAAAAGTTAAGAGTAACAGCAACTAGTAGCTCAACCACTTACTACTCAGTGAAGAAACTTAAAAAAAAAAGTAGGTTTACGTGAGAACAATGTAATTCTAGACAGAACAGTGTTATCAAATCCTTGCTGAGGGCCAGATACATAAGGGCTAGGTACTTGCTGCACAGGTACATGAGTCTGAGGTCTGAGAGAACTCTTTAATGAATGTAAGTATTGGCAGAAAAATTATCAGAGGAAACTCAGTAGTGATCTCCTTTTTACAGATTGTAGTTCAGTGCAGATTCCACAAGGTCTGTCCCAGCTAACAGGGGAAGACAGAGTGTTTTGTGGCACCTAACAGAAAGCAGCACAGGCTTTAACATAATATTGACCTGTTCTTTTGCTTCTCCAATTTAAAATGACTATTTTCCTTTTTTTTTCATTATCTTCACTATCTACAATGTCAGTCTTCTTGCAAAGTGTTACTCTCTTTTAAGCCTTTATTGCTTTATGCAACCTCTACATTTACATTATGAAAGAATTTTAAAACAAGTATTTTAACAAAATTTATCAAATCCTGTGCTGAATGGACTTGATTGTCCCCAGTGTAAGAGTTCCCACTTCTATCAGTAATAACACCAAAAATAACTGCATTTCTTTAAACTACTTGCATCAAAGCATCTACCAAGAGCTAAAAAGTACTATTTTTGTTGGTGTAGATTTTGATATAGAAGTCAGCAACATTGTTTCTTCATCTCCACTGGGTTTTGACATGAAACAGCTCCTGAATAAAAGGATCTTGTGTAGCTGAGGCTCTTCTGGATATTTGCCACCCGTGAAGAATTTTTTAATGTCAAAACTGTTCTTTGTAGAATATTCAGACATCTGCAAGGTCATGTGGTTTTTAAATTCAGACTATCCATCAGATGGACTTAAGTGATGTGCTATTTACCTAAATGTCTATAAAAAATTTCTAATATAATAATTTTTTTGGTACAATAATTTTCTTAATTGGAGGTTGTGTGCTCTTGTAACTTTTTCACTGCTTTAATTAAATAAATTCTTGTACAATGTAATTCTTGTATATGTTAATACCCTCTGCAACTTATAATAATATTCAGAATGTAAATTAGCAAAAATTTGTGTACAAAGTCTAATGGATATATGTAAGGACATGTCAAATGTTGCAGATAGATACAACACCACAGTGTGAAAATTTAGTTTCATTAATGTTTGTTAATCACTGATTGGCAGAAAATTTAGAATTGCACCATAATGCATCTATTTTAAGTGTGCAAGCAGAAAAACAAATGCAAAATTAAAATGCAGATTGAGGAAAAACTCTCACAGTAAAATTCATAATTAGAAAATATTTCACAATTAAAAAACATTGTATTAAAAATTTTCTTTAATGAAGATTCCCTGGTTGCATAATTCTGTTCACTATTATCTGTGCAAGTGTAAAGTGCAGGGCATTTTCAGGATCAAATTCAGGTCCAGCTCAAAATATTTAACCTGGACATTATTCTTCCCATAACTTTGATCAAAACTGAAAAAAATGACTCTTCCAAATGCTAGTCTTGAAAGGTAGAAAATATGCGTACAAAAAATGGGATGTGTCTCTGACTTCAATGAGAAAAATTATATTTTTCCTGTGGACGATCAAGATCTCCATCAAAGTGAAGTTGACCGCTTAATGCTTACAAGATTATGACAAATTTATTTAGTATTAGTGACAATATATCCAGATTAAAAAAAAAAAACAAAAAAAAACAAAAAAAAAAAAAAAAAAAAACCAAAAAAAAACCTGCTGCTTGCCAAGTTTTCTGAAATTTCCACAATTGTCACCATGAGCTAAGCATTCAAACTTAGATCTCCACAATGCAGAAGCCAAGAATGGGACCTGAGGCCCCCTCAGAGAGTGTGGGCTCTGTGTGCCCCCATAGCTGCTGACTCTCTGCCCACTCTCTGAGCTAAGGAGAAGCCTGGTGGACCTGCCCATGTGGCTTTGAGCCCAGGCTAAAATACCCTGCCTGTGAGTAGGCTCAGTGTCGCGCTTATTGTGACAGTTCAGCTTCCAGCCAGGGTAGAGTGTGGGCAGGATGAGCTCATGTCTGCTCAGAGAGAACTGACAGAGCAAGCTTTCATCTGCTGGAAAAACACAAGCACAAAGTCTTAGAGTGACCCCTATTTAATCTAGAATGTACATGGTTAAAGTCTCTGAAATCTGTTACCAGCTTCCCAGCCAACCAATGCCAGTGGTTTTTCCCCATCCTTTTATCATTAACAGCTCTACTGGCAAGGTTTCTAGAGCTTGATCCTGAGAACACTTTCTGCACTGATTCACTATATTTTCACCAAATACCAGCAAAGTGGTGTGGTATTTTTTGTGAGTTTCCTCCTTTCATGAGTCAAAGACTAAAGCGTACCTGTGGGGCCTGAAGAGAATCTGGCAAAGCAATCATCCCAGATTTTTCAGTAGTCATTTATTGCACCAATCTTTAGGTTTCTTGTTCTCTTGGATTTGAGATTTGGGATTTTTGTCCTATCAAATGAGTACTTGATTTAGCTGTCTCTATCTCTAAGGTAATGGTAATAAAAAGAGATATTATCCATTATTTGATCCACAGCAGAAATGCAGCAGATGAGTTAGACCACAAAGCAGAGGCGTACACCATGTCTGAAGAGCTGCTAATTTACATAAACCTTCCAACAGATAAAAACTTTGAATGTCAGAACACAAACTTATTGTGATATCCAATACAGCAAAGTGTTCATTGGTTGGTTGGTCTGCAAAGATCTGCAAGGAGATGCTCAAAAACAATCAAAGCCTAATTAGAAAAAGAAAGAAAAGGGCCTGCTACTGTACTGAGTTTGGTCTCCAGTCTTCTGTTTCATCAGATCCTAGAGCCTGAAGTGTTTTCAATTTAAAATCAGTGCTGGAACAGCTCAAAACTCTTGACTCAAGTGCATGTGCACTGTTCATGTTTGGTTTTCTTTTATTTAGAATTATAATTCAGCTGCACCGAAGTAAAACTTCTTTGCACCTACCTCAATGCCATTTGAACCAAAGGAGTCATTATTGTGAATCACAGCTCTTATTAGGTCATGACCTGGGTTTTTAGGGTGAAAAAGGCATGTAAAACATGCTGAACACTGTTAGCCTGGTCAGTGTGGCACCAGGAAAGGACTTGGATCATAAATGGGTGACAGTCAGTTAACCTTTCACTCACAGATGACTGTTTGTTGGCCACAAATGACGCCAAGGGAGTTGAAATATGTTTTAATAGTCTGTTTATATTTTTCTACCAAGGTCTTAGTGCCACATAACTCATTTTGGCATTTTTTAAACTTAATTTTGCATTAAGAAAACCAAGGAAACAGTGAAGCCAATATTTATTTTTCAAATAACTATAAACATTTCACAGAAACTCTCTATGCATCAGTCATTTAAAAAATTTGTTGCCTTTTCCTAAATACTTGCCCTTATACTGAAAGCCTACCCTTAGTGTGATAATGGAGATAAAAGCCAGAAGATAAGTGTTGCATATTGTACAATACAGACACTAATGAGTGAAGGGATCAAGGCAAGCCTGCTGCACACTATTCAGACTGAAGGTGGGATGCACTTGTGTATATAAGTACTTTTATTCTACAACTAGTTTCTAATTTGATAAATCTTTAATCAAAAAATGAATAATGCTGTTGTGAAGGATACTATATGAATAAGACAAGCCTTGGCTTTCTCATCCCCATCTTTTTTCTTCTTCTCCTTCCCATCCTCCATTTTAATTTTTTTTGCACAGACTTTTTTTACTCATTTTGCAATGTACCCAAGTAATTTTTTTTCTTTCAAGCACATTGTCAGTACTTCGTTGAGGCAGGACCACCAGAGCTCTCACTGAGGGTCAAGTCACTCTTGTTTCATTATGATTGCACACTCTTTAAGATGACATAAAGCCATAAAAAAAATTAAAATATAAGGGTCAGAAAGAGATCATGACAATTATGTTGTCATTTATACTATTTTCTATTGTTTCCATATTTGGAAATTATTGCTTCTCCTGTCACCTCCACAAAGTGATTTTTTCAATTTTTCTTGCTGTTTACTGATGTCATGAGTCTGAGCACATAGCCACCAGATAAAGCCCTTTATTCTGATTAGAGGAAATTCTTAAACAGTGAAATGGCTTATCCATCAGGACTGATCAAGTTCAAACACAGGTAAGAAAAAGAAAATTCTGATTAACTTTTTGCTTTGAAAGTAATATTCCCCAAAACATCCTTGCATTTTCCTCTGGGATTCACGCAGTGGGAAGCACACATTTCTTGACACGAATCCCAGCATAAATCTTGAAAATCTCATGCAGAACCCAAAATATTTATTTTAATGTGTTATTCATTAAGTTATTTCTTTACATTGTAGTCTGTTGGCAGCTGCAAACTCATTCCATTCCATCCATATTAAACCAATGCTGTAGTAAGGTTTGATAGGGTTACTAGGTCATTAACAACTGAAAAATTTATAAAACAGAAAATGTAAATGCTGCAAGGGGCACGATTGTAAAAGAAGATTGCACTGCTAGTCCAGAATAAAGAATAAATAATCAAAATAAATTGATGAAAAAATTAATTGCAGACTATTTCCACCTTTATCAATAATGATTAATTTCCTTATATTCAAGCTCTTCACACAGGGAAAAAACCTCAACAAACCGCCTAGAGATTTCTGAAGCATGTCCTGGTGAAGGCAACGGAGCTGGGGAAGTGTCTGGAGCACAAGTCTTGTGGGGAGTAGCTGAGGGAGCTGGGGGTGTTCAGTCTGGAGAAAAGAAGGCTTGGGGGGACCTTATCCCTCTGTACAACTGCCTGAGAAGAGGTTGTAGCTGGGGGGGTCAGCCTCTTCTCCCAGGTAACAAGTGACAAGAAGAAACAGCCACATGAGAGGACTTTACATTGGATATTTGGAGAAAAAAATTTCCCAGAAATAATTGTCAAGCATTAGAGCAGGCTGCCCAGGGAGGTGGTTGAGCCAGCATCCCTGGAGATATTACAGCCTGTGGAGATGTGGTGCTTAGCAGCATGTGGTTTAGTGTGGGCTTGGCAGTGCTGGATTAACGACTGAACTCGATGACCTTAAAGGTCTTTTCCAACAAATTTTTTTTCTATCGTTCTATGATAATTGAAAAATACCTTCCACAGTTTCAGTTTACTGTTGCGCCAGTGGAAATATGAGGAAAAAATGTTATTCAACCTAGATGTTGTGTCCAATTAAGTATTTAAATAATTTCTTAATGGTGATTACATGTTGTGCCTTATTCAACATCCAATTTGATTAGAAAAAGTAAGTTCAGTAGTCATATTTAAGTCAGGAATTCTGTTGGCAACCAAAAACCCCACAAGAAACCCAAATCAAAACACTAGCACCCATCCCCCCAACCTACATGGACTATATGCCCTTTAGACACATTAATTTCCAAACACCAACTTATCTCATTAAGATTAATATAAGTTTTTAACATAAGTCTATCTCTGATATTAGTAACTTTTGTAGTTACTCATGATTAATGACTTTCAATTAAGTGAACTGTGTGATAAATATTCTACTGCGGCCTGTAAATGACATTTCTCAATGACACTGCTTGGTAAGAAAAACCCAGTATCTCTACAGTAGCCATCAGGGTAAAAGCAAGCATGAACAGCATGCTGATACATGAAGCTTTCTATTTCCATTTTATCTAAAACAGTTAATTAGGATAATGTATAACCTATGTGGATGACAGTGTATAATTAATGTCACCCTCAGTACAACTAAAGCATAGATTTATGAAATCCACTTTTACAATATATCTGCATGGATTTCAACAAACTATATTTATGAGACTTTTGGAACTTCCAAGCATATTTTGGAAGAAGTACTAAGTTTAAATTTTACTGTAGTTGTGTGGGTCTCCTTTACTGGATTTTCAAACATGATTAATCAATTTAAAGATAAATCAAATTTCCAACAAATGTTCACTGAACTTTTCCACTAACTTCAATGTCTGTAAAACAGATCCTTAAATAAAGATATACAAACACCACAAGCTTCAGCAATTCAGTAAAGATAAGCATCAGAGGGTCTGATTACTTCCATAAACCTTAAAAACTTTTAAAATATTACTTTCTCTGTAGAGTCCCTGTATTTCAGTGCTGAAAAAAATCCCTTAAGAATCAGTTTTGGCATTTCTGCTGTTGGCTTCAGCCAAACCTGGGAAGTCTGTTTGAGTAGGGAGAAAAAGATTTTTTTATTTTAGGTTACATTTTGAATTAAGCAAATTTCTCTAACCTTGGCTTTGTCCATGTGTTGGGAAAAAGTTCAGATAACTTCTAATTTCTTACTTTTTAAGATGTTCATCAATCTTCAAAGATGTAAAAATAATTTGCATTATCATTTAGCATAGTTCAGTGTTTATATGTCCATTTAAAACATTGATCATCTCTAGTTATTTCAAGCTTGAAATTAATTCAGCCTCTACATTTTATAAATTAATATTGTGTTTTATAGAGCCATGAATCAGGACAAAAGTGGTAGTTTCTGCAGCAACAGGAAATCTTAGCATTTATATAGCTAGTGAGAGAGTGAAATTTTTTTCTGTAGCAAGAATTTAGCTTTCATTTAATAAAAAAAAAGTAATAAATCTAATAACTGAAAAGTTTCATTTCAGATTTGCATGAGAAAAAAACATTGGTGGGTGATTTTGTTTTAATAAGTATTGTGTTGAAAAATAGTTTTAACAGAAAATGGTAGTAGCAGATTAATGTATCTCTTCTGTGCTGTATTTGGTGAGAGATTAGAGTAGAGGGAATTATTTCTGTTCAACACATCATTGTGATAGTAGCCTAAAGTATGTTTCTGTTTCTGTTAGCAGCAAAACCCGGCGTTACCGTATGTTTCCTCTCCATCACCACCATGCTACTGACATCAGCTGCAAACCTAGCAGCTCACACTGCCAGGGACTTTCTGTGGCTTCTGCAGCATGTATTTCAAGCAATAGAAGCATATGTTTGCCTGTTCATGGTCCAGAATAAACATATTTTTAAACACTTGTTGCAAACCATGACAAAGCACCATTTGCCTGCAGACAGCAGTATGACAGGCCGTGTGCTGTGCATTAGGAAAAATGATCCTGATGTCTTTTAGTTATCCTTACCCAATACTCAATAACTGCAGTGCTTTACTCAATTATTAATCTATTAATAAAATTTAATATAGAAAAGCAAATTTGTTCATCTTATGGGAAAACTCACAATCAGTACAACATACAGGCTTACTAGACTATTTTATATTTTTCTGTAACGTGTAGATGTGTTTCTTACTCACGGCTGGGTTGTTTGCTTGTTCACTGTCCAGAATAAACATATTTTTCTCCTTTGACCTGTCAGGTCTGAAGTTCAAACACAAGCTAAACATGCCGTGGGCTCTTAGAGATAGAAAACAAGTTTTTCAGTTTTTCAGTTTTTCAGTTTTTCAGTTAACAGTGTGCAATTCCTGGGAAGGATCCCTCTACTATAAATCACTTCTTGTCCCTTAGACAGGTTGTACTGAAACAATTCCAAAGGCAAACTGATCATATGCATTTATAGCTGTATTTTATATTCACATTTTATCTTTAAAATTGGCAGATATATGTCCTTACTTTGGATATACTGAATTAATATTTTGTTAGCTGGCACATTTCACTTGTCTCTACAAGAGAATGGGTAAGGAGCTGCAGTGATGTCAAACAATAATTACATCAATGAGTCGTTGCTAAAGAGCAACCTCGGAGAAATACAGAGGTTATTTTGTCTTACACTTTTCTAAAGGAAATGTAGAAAGAAATTATTTTCATGTGCAGGCAGCAAGAATATTAAGAGCCAAATTGAAAATCTGTTCAAGTTGTCAGTGTTTCTTACTGCATTATTCAGGTTTTCAACATTTTACAGAGCCATCATGCCTACTGTTCGCAATTACAAACTCCATTAGGAATACAAGTTAAATTAAAAGTCCATGAATTTACCAAGTACACTATTTCTCAAGTTTGTACTAAAGATAAGAGTGGGAAAAATGCAGTATTCTTAGGATTCATGGTTGATATTTCTGATTTTCTCCAGTCAGACACCAAATGTGAGATTCCCTTTCTGCTTCTCTTTTGGCACCTTTGCATCAGTTATTCATTCAAAGGCAGTGATCAAGGTGGTAAATATTTCTTGCAACTCAATTAAATGAGTTAGCAAGAGCTCACAATTTTGTAAGTAGTGGTGCTTTTGTCATCTTCCTTCCTATCTTGTTTCTTCAATTTCTCCAAAGTATTTTCCTTTCTTTTGGGGTAGCTTTTAGTTTAATTCTAATAATTATTTACCTCATCTTGTGTTGCATTCTTGCTAGCTAGTTAATCTTGATTCATGGTTAAAAAAATTGTGAGTTGATTTAATTTAGTTTGTTTTCATAAGGAGAGTATGCACTGTCCTAATGAAATCAAAATATTTCCTTCTCTTCCTTTCAAAGAAAAAATAAAGGTTATGTTTGAGAAGAAGTTTTATTTCCAAAAGAAGAAAAAGGATCCAAATGGGTGCCCATTGGATGGGTGCCCTATACAGATAGATTGGCAATCTGTCTGTAATTTGGACAAGGACACTGACTAAGATGCCTCTTACTCTACATTCTGACAGAGTTCAAACTCACAGGGATCTATCTCCCTGGTCACCACAGATGGCTCATGCTCTGTCTCCAGCCAGGAGATGATTTTTCCACTGATTTTAAAAACTAGCAGGCACAAGAGATGTTTCCCTTTATCCTTTAGTGTGAGTACTAAACGATGAAAAAGTTAGGGTTTATCAGTAAAATACCAGGGTTATGATTCCCAGATAGTTCCCACATTATATTTAGTTCCCACATTATATTTAGTTCCATTTTGGCAGGCATTTTAGTTTCAACCTCAGTGACAACAGTATTTCTCTAGAGTGATTATTTAGATTGCTTTTTCTCCTGTTCACAACATGTTATCTATCATTGAATATTTGTAAGGTATCTTTATTACAGAGGTGATTTTGCTATTCATGGACAACCGTTACCATTGGGAGGCTTGGTGGGATTTTGCAATATGTTCAGGAAAAGGTGCATTGGCCAGAATTCTAACAAACAATATTTAATGTAGACATGATGTCTTATTAATTGGTTAAAAAGGGGGTTTGATTCACAAATAATTAATCAAAGCATTTTTGATGGAAAACAACCCCCAAACCTGTACTTAAAATGAAGTTGCTGTCTGGTTTTGTTTTCTTTTATTTCTTAGAATTATTACAATTAAAGTCTAGACTTAAGAGTATCCTAAATATAATCTCATACTGGGTCCACCTAAGTGGTTGCAGTCCAGTGAGCTTTGGTTCACAAAGGGACTTAATCACCTAAATCCCATTATGAATGGAATTGTTTAACTAACACAGCATTTCATGAAACTCTACCAACTTCAGCATCTTTTAAGTGGGTTTATTTTCAGAAACTTAAGCTATCTAAAATTTAGATGCAGCTGTGAACCAGATGGAAGATGCAAGTTTAATCCCTCCTCAACCTCAAACATTTCTAAACTAGAGGGCAAAGTAATGTCAGTCACATGGGTTCTAAAAACAAAGATGTCTTTCGCATGCCTAACATGCAGGACATACCTAAGTAGTAACCAGTAGGTTAGAAGGATTGAGATGTAGGTGCCCTCTGCTCTTGTCCAAGTTAGGAAAAAATAAAACCCAGTGAAGAGAGAGCTCAGAAAAGGAAACTCTGGTTAGAGGATTCTGATCCCCACACAACTATTTTTTTTCCCATGACCATTTCCATCAAAATTAGCAACTCCTCCTTTGAGAAGGGATCAGAATCTGGGATTCACTCCTGCCATGTGGAATGAGCAGGCTGGAGATAGGACATTTTAGGCCTCAGAGACAAAACTGAAGTGGGAATTTGAAGACATCCCTTTAAAGTATTTCCCAAAGGCAAGCTTTGATGTGCTTCTCTCCACTTATCATGCTGAATCTTTTAAATCCTACTTCAAGACTCTTGGTTCTCTCTATTTAGCTGTTAAGGATATTAGGCCATTACTCATGGAGATCTCTGCTTATATTTTTAGCACTTTGGCAATGGTGAAATTTGCTCTTAACTCATCATATTCAAGAACTGCACATTGAGGTAGTTGAGATGGTTCTCTACATCTCCTAATGATGGTTGTCATGTTTGTAATAAACTATTATCTTGTTTGTTTGTTTACAGAAAAGTATTTCTCACCAACAAAGCTAGATGTGACTTAGCTGTTTCATTGAGAGACTGATAGAAGTAAAGGACTGAGTGATCTCTAGCAGCTCTAATACAAAAAAAATAGAGAAAACTAGCTACTATTAAATTCTGGGAGTTCTACTGAACTCTGACTCATTCTAGTAAAAATAAATAAAAAACCACTAAGTTTAAGGTTCAATGTTTGATATGTAAAGCACTGCATCAGAAACTATTTCTTATACTTTTAGCACACAACTTTTTTACATGGATTTATGATTGCATTATATTTTTCAGAATTTTTTATATCTCATTCAGTACGTTGCAATTTTCACAGCTGTATGTGCAGAACTATAACATTTTAATATTTTTTGTTATTTATTTAGAATCATCCCAAGTTTATCTGTGAAAGTCTTTAAACATGGTATGAAGATAGTTAAGCCATATATATTTGAAAGAATGTGAGGTCATCTAATCACAACAAAAGCAAAAATTTCTGATGTAAATTTAAGATGTCTTTTCAGGCTGCCCTGCAGTTGTTTATGCAATATTTTTAGATCTACTCTTTGCATACAATATACCTTACTTTTGTTTCAATGGACTGCAGATAGTCAGGTTGTGTCACACAGTAAGAATGATGAAAAGCAAAACATCCTTAAGAATTCTCCTTCACCATCTGAGAAGCGAGATCCCAGGCTGCCATTGCTATATCACAAGAAAAAATGCAGAATGATCCTAACATCCATGCTAAATAAGATGTAACAGTTGCAATATTTTAAAATTTTTTTTGTTTCTTCTAAAGTACATCAGCTATGAAAGTTTCTACTTTCTAAATGAGGGCTGCTCTGTTCCTCATAATGAATTTAAAATTTCATAAAAAAATCATCAGAAGTCCTTAAAATTTCATATAAAAATGCAATATTTCTCTCATTCCTATTTATACATTATTTAACTGCTATTGTTTATTTCTTGCTTTTTCAGTTTCATTGTATGCAGATAAAGTAGATTTATTTTTGCTTATACGAGCACGAATTTACATCTCCTGCCTATTGTGTAAATCAAAGCAGCATTTCACCTTCTTTCCTTGGTCAGAATTTCCTGTCTGTGAGCAAATGGGAAGACTGGAAATGTACCCTTTAAAATGTTCTTTGACTTCTAATCAGTAATGAGTGGGTTTTATTCTTAACTTCCTTTCCTTTATCTCCAAGAACAACCAAGAGGAAAGATACCCCGAATTGCCATTTTTTCAAAGGGAGGGAAATCGTATCCTAGTAGTTATTTGAAGTTTGTTTTAAAGGTTCAATCCTACCAATCTGAATCTGAGAATACTGAATAATTAAGTCCAAGTAGTAAGATACCTATTGCTCCTGGGAGCTAAGGAGCTCATCAGTTGCCTTGCTGCTGGGCAGATTTGCTGTCTCAAGCTCGAATAGTTTGGACTTGTAGGCCTTGAGCTAAAGATCCTGATTGCTTCAGGACCAGCTCTGGGTTTTGACTGAGATCTGATTTTGGCTCATGGTATGAAGATAGTTAAGCCATATATATTTGAAAGAATGTGAGGTCATCTAATCACAACAAAAGCAAAAATTTCTGATGTAAATTTAAGATGTCTTTTCAGGCTGCCCTGCAGTTGTTTATGCAATATTTTTAGATCTACTCTTTGCATACAATATACCTTACTTTTGTTTCACATTATATTTTTTCACTTTTTTTCACATGTGTGAATTGTTTCACATTCACAAAGTAGTGCCAACTTTGCAGTGGCATTTTTTTTCTAACTGCTGGGCGATGCCAATCCAGGAAAAAAAGCCCAAAGAAACAGAATTACTGTTTCAACTGTGGTTCATCTGCACAAGGCTGCAGTATGATAAGCGCACTAGAGCTCAGAGCCAAGTTAAGCTTTATTCTTTTAAAGTCACTGGAGACCTACTAGACAAATTCTGTTGAGGAACAGTCAAACATAACTGACAAGATCTAAATCTGTGATGAGTGGAATGTTTGTAAAATATCAGGGAAAAGAAAGAGCTTGTAAACAATCCCAATACCCTCACCCTTTGGGGAAAACATTGAATACCAAGTAATATTTTCTTCTTTATGTTTTACGTTTTCTTAGATTGTACTTTTTTATTGGACTAAGTGGGTTTTATAGAGTTGATTGCTAATAAAAGATCTGGCTAACCTTGTCTTTCTTATTTGAGTAAACAGCATTTGCTTTTTATACTAACTTTATGAGGCTTCTGTGAGCCTTGGTGTGGCTCATATAATGAGGATGTACAGCCATTTAATCTCAGATCATAGATATCATGTGACAAAATAATTTCTCTATCAACACAACCTCAGGGAAGTTTATTTTGTTCTGCAAAATATTAGGCACAGCCCAAAAACAAGGCAAAAGTCCAATGAATGAAGATGGGATCAATTCCAGCCTTTCATTTGTATTAAACAAAGAAATGGACATGTGCAAAGACAGATCTTAGATTAATCTTGTCTAAAACAAACATCCTTTGATAGATTAACATGGTCATTACAGGCTAATTTCCACCATGATTGGGCAATAACATGATGCCATGACCTTCCTGGATTCCTGGATTCCTGGCTTGTTTTTTGTTAAATTACAAAGGATTTTCACAGTCTTCTATTTAGGCTTACACTTGGCTTTAACTATTTTTGTGCTATCAGAAGGTATTTGACTATGCATGATATTTGTAATTAATCCAAAAAGTTTTGTACGTTTATGTGTGTGTAGTTTTCTATCTATATATACAATATTTGCTCTGAGGATTGAATCCAAAGTATTTAATCATCAGCCTCAGCCATGTAACAATCAAAATTAAAATCAAATTAAAGTAGGCAATGTAACTAGTTTCAAAGAATAAACCAGACAATCCCTTTTTTAATTATTTTTTTTTTTATTTTTAAATATTCATGCTTAGCATCTACTGTCTCCACTTCTAGTGTTGAACAAAGGACACATAGGAAGAAATTCACTGAAAATTAGGGGAAGTTCACATCAGTCTACTATAGGGTATTCTCAGATTCAGTCTACAAGTGTGAAACTCTGTAGATTGCTAAGATCTGGTTCTATGCCTTCACATTTTAAGTAATCTTATCAGTTATCCTAACAAGGCTTTTCTGTAATGAGTTTCTGTGACAAGTTTAATCCAATTAGCTTTATTTGGACCTAATATCCACCCACAGATGCATGCAAAACAAAAAAAACTCTCCAAAACTAAACCAAAAAAAAACCAGCAGCCATGCACTTGATTAAGGAAAGCTGTCATATGGTACCCTTGCTCTCATAAGCAGAATTCAGCTCCAAAGTTCTATGGGAGAAGTGGGTTTTATTTAAATTTCAGTCTTGGGACAGACCCTCCACATCTCAGAAAAATGTCAATGGTTTAACTACTGCTGCTATTGTAGGCTAGAAAGGTCAGGGATGTTCTCTACTGCTGCTGTCAATACTGTGAACACTGCAGCAAAGTATGTCTTCCATGTAAACAAATGGATGAATGTCACTCTGGTAAATGCATTTACTCTTTTATTCATGCAAAGTAACTAGATAAAAAAAAAAACAGCGACCACAGTCAGTGACTGCCATCTGCTCTCTTTGTTCTCTCTGTCCGTGGGAGAAGTTGGGAAAACTTTTTCTAGCATAGCACTCTGAGGTAAATCACAGAGTAGCAGACATCTCTCCTGCTCGTGTCCTAACTCTGTTCTTGTAGCTCCTTATGCATTTTATATTTAATATTATATTTAAAAGACATATTTGCCCCTCTGCAATAAACCTGGAGGAAAGAGAACAGATGTCTCTCACTTCAGTGGAGAAGTCTATCCCACTGCTTAGCAAATCATCTTCTTGGTTAGCCCTGTGGCTGATTTATTCCTAGCCTGTAGATTCAAGGAGAGGGGAGGGATGTGTCTTCCTCTCTTATTTGCTCCATTGTCTAGGGCTTACTCCTGAGTGTAAGGATTCAAACTTCTCCAGTGACACTCAGATCTTTCTCTTCCTTCTTGCATATGAAGCTGTTATGACAATCACACCTCCTCTCCTCTCCTCTCCTCTCCTCTCCTCTCCTCTCCTCTCCTCTCCTCTCCTCTCCTCTCCTCTCCTCTCCTCTCCTCTCCTCTCCTCTCCTCTCCTCTCCTCTCCTCTCCTCTCCTCTCCTCTCCTCTCCTCTCCTCTCCTCTCCTCTCCTCTCCTCTCCTCTCCTCTCCTCTCCTCTCCTCTCCTCTCCTCTCCTCTCCTCTCCTCTCCTCTCCTCTCCTCTCCTCTCCTCTCCTCTCCTCTCCTCTCCGCAACCTTTGTTGCAGCTGAGCTCCAGCTCCTAAGCTCATGGTTGTGGTTTCAGCTAGTTGAAAGACTCCTTAAAAAAAGAATTGCTTTGCATTGCAAATTATGAAGACTTTTGTGGCTTGAACTCTAAGTTATTCTCTATTTGTCACTCAGAGACAGCTTTGGGCAGAACTGAGTTTTTGGCTTGTGGAATTAAAAGTTCTAAGGCTGCTAAAATCCTCTTTCAATCCCAGGCATTAATAACATGACTCCTGTTAACTGGGGTTGCTGTTTCTGTGCCACAGGAAAGAAACAGTAAAAAAACCAGCTACTCAAGTAGTCAGTCATTCTGTCAATGTATTCCAGATATCTGGGCACCTCTTCTCACTCCTCCTCTCTCACTGCCTCTGCTTTTTTGTCTTTCCAGTTCTGATTCCTTGAGCTTGATTTTGCTCTGGAGGAAGGACTATGTGCTACTACAGATACAGTGAAAAACCCCAAATGTCCCCTATATGTCACGACTGAAACAAGAGAGAGATTTAGACAAAACATAAGAGATTCACGAGTTTTCTGGGTGCACTTCATACAATGCCAACCTGATATGGAAAAAATCTGTATCTCTTATTTTTTTTTTTCTATTTTGGTGACCCTGATTGTTTTCCCTTGTTGTTTCAGGCTTTATTTAAAAGGTCACAGTGGAACTGCTGGAAAACAGAGTAGTCTGATCTTGCATGGTGCTGAATTCAGTACAAAAGATGCTGACAACGACAACTGCATGTGTAAATGTGCTCTCATGTTGACTGGAGGTGAGTACAACTGACTGAAAATATGGTACATTAATAGGAATCTACTGTGTTTTCCTAAAGCAACCATGGATGAAGTTGTATCATGGATGTATAAGTCCTGAGTGAAAACTTCTTCTATTATATCTACTGCTACTTTTTTCTGTACATATATTGTCAAAATGCCAATACCTCTAGATTCCTGTCAGCAGAGAAAGCATTATCCAGAGAGGCAGTCAGTATACTTCTGCACTGAAGCTGTTGCAAGAATGTCTAAGAGGAAAGTATAAGTTAGTGTAATTGTTTAGGCAAGAAAGGCAAAATTAAAAAAGATAAAAGATTAAAAGGGTGAAAAGAAGTTTGTCAGAAGTTGGACAATCAACCAGCAAAAAAAGAGAAGAAATGGCCAGGTATTAGATATTAGATAGCAAAGTTTAGAAACAATCCTAGTCTAGACTTGTAATACATTATCTATTCCACTTAGGGATGTGATTCTGTTATTAAGGTATTTATAATGGTTAAACTTTCTCTGTTAGGTGAGCATAATGCATAAAGACACTAAATGACCAATTCACTCCCCTGTGAAAGACTAGACCTGCAACCACCTGTTTAAATCTGGAAGGTTTAAGCTGATTTCCTTTGTAGCTGAGTCAAACTACAGAAGGAAAGAAAGAAGAGTTGAGGTGGGGAAAAGCACAGACAAGTTACGCTGGGACAGCTTAAAGTCTCAAGTTGATCTGACTTCCAGCAAGTATAGTGTATATGATTGGCATTTTTTCCAAATATAGTGTGTAAGATTGGTACTTTTCCCCTGCAGCACAGAGAATGAACATTTGAGATTATCTTTCCATTCAGACTCCTAATGCTCCTAAGAGTGAGAATTTTCTCTGGCAAATGATAATCATTCCCAGTCCCTGTGTGGTCAAGCTCATTTTTATCTCTAGAACACCACATTATAGCAGAAAGCTTAAATTGAGGTTTAAACCAAAACCAAAGATTCTTTGGTTTACTGACTGTATGACCAAGAAAGCCCCTTTCTTATCTTCACATCTGATCTTGTTCAGAGACTCTCCTCAGTGATTTCTAACTTTCCTGGAAAAAAAATCCTGTCGCATGTACAGTTTTAATTATTTTGGATCAGACTGTTAAACCTGTATTATTTGTGGTTACTGGCACTTTGAGTTCAGCTCAGGCCACATCCAGGCACATATGAGCCTCTAAAGCAATCATCTGCTAACAGAAGGTGGTTTCCCATCACTGAGAATTTATACCACATGCTCAGTCCAGCTCTGCATTCTCTTTTGCCAGTTGGAAGTGACCCAGTTGGGAAAGTCTTTAAGAAGCCAATTTTTCAAGCTCTTCTAACTTCTTCTAGGGATATCATATTAGAAGTTATCATGGGAAGCTTCTTCCAGTAGACAGGTGATAAGACACTACCTTCCCATTTCTGTAAAAAATAGAAGCTAACCAGATAGACCTGGAGACAGATAGTGGATAAGAAGTCAGTAGATTATTTTAATTAACTCCGTTGCCCTTTCCCTTTGGAGAACATGCTAAATGAAAGTGTGTTACTTCCAGGCCAGGCCAGAGTCAGGAGGAGCTCCTGAGCATGAGTTGTGTCTGTGCTGAAGTGCAGACTCATTCAAGTATCCGAGCTGCCTGGAAATACCCCTGCTCCCAGGCAGCTCCTTCTGGGAGCTGAGGCTTTGTTTATTTTCCTGCTGTGACAGGTCAACACCCTGCTAAGGTCAGTCTGCTGTTGAACAACCATTCCACAAGGTTCACATATATTGCTGCAGCATTCCTGTAAATCAACAGCTTAGCCACACATTGGAATTTACTGGTACCAAATGAAATGAAATGAATAGGGAGGAAGGGGTGAATTACCAAAGGCTGAGGAAACCACGAGTTTAGCAAATCACCACACAGTAAAAGGAGGTGCAATTAGCCTTTGGAGATAGATTAATCTACTCTTTTGGACTAGACTCTGAGTATTGTTCCTCTGGAGACAGGTTGTACAGCACCGTAATTTGTAGTTCCTCAAGAAAGGCTTTAATCATGCTAGAGTTCCCAAACACTCTGCTATGCTTTTCTCCTTGAAATAACGTTCTCATTCCTTGAGAAATATCAGAATTTAATTAAATACTAAAACATCTTTTTAGGGAGTGTATTTCAGTTTTCTACCAGACAAAGATTAATTTAGAAAAGTAGCAATGATAACAAGTTTTGGAAAACCTCCTTTCCCCCCAAAAAAGAAAAGATATTAGAATGTTAGTTTTGGCACCATCACAGAGAGCTCTTTAATGATGAATGGTATGAAATCTACAGGCAAGTTTCTAGCTATCTTGACAGTTTGGGTGAGTCTGTTATCTCTATGAGGTGAAATGAATATATTTATGTCGGGAATAAAGGCTGAGATAAGCCAAAGCTCAAGACTGTGATATGGTTATAATCAAGGCTGAAAATAAAAATGTAAGGAAAACACACATTTCTCTCAGTGATCTTGCTAGTTGTCAGTTTTATTTGGTCTATATCATAACTATTATTCTCTCTCCTCCTGTATCTCATCCCTCTTCCCTTGAACGAGAAATTAAATACTGAGAGAATAATACAGAAGCACCAACAGTGTATTTTTTGTATGTCTTTCTTGTATTTTAAAGAGCCATGCAATGCTGCTTGGCTCTATCTTCACATGGATTTTAGGGAATGACTTCAAAATTATGTGTATGAGCTGGATTCTTAACCCCTCTGAACTGTCATCATAGTTAGATGTTTTAGCTGCTTTTTTGTGACCAGAAAAATTTAATCTAAGTATGTTATTTTTACCTTAAAGGAAGACAAATTATTCATTCAAATAAGTTCTTCTTTTTTTCTCAGGCCAGTAAATAAAAAAAAAGGGTCATATATATGTATATCCCCATCTTACTTCAAGCTTTAGTCTGAGGGGTGCCCCAATGAGTTATGTACACAGCTTTTTTGCAAGAAACAGCACTAAAAATGCAACAGTCACCAGAATAAGCCTGTGAGTAGAAGTTCAAAATGCTTGGATTTCCAATACAGCCCATAGCATTTAACGTCTTTGGATCAGATTCCTGGGCCAAATTCCCATCTGTTCTGCCTGATACCACCTGTCAGCTGAGCCCCAAATTGTTTGTGAAGTTGTTTTCAGTCACTGGAAAGTGACTTATGGTATCTTGGCCCACCAAGAAAGAGTTTTAAGGTGATTTTCTTTGTCTAGAATTGGCTGCAGTCTGAGGTGTTCACAAAGAATTTATCTTGCTTCAAGTGGGAAGTGAGAATACTGCTAAAATTCTGATCCCCAAAATCATTTTACAAAGACAGGGAGACTTTCTAGATATCTTGCCAGGTTTGAAGCAGCAGAGATAACTGAAATAAATTGTTTGTTTTATTTTGCTGGGAGCAGAGGTACATCCAGCTGTAGTCTTCTGTCTCTGACAATACAGGCATAAGAACAATGCAAATAAATTATCTCTCCCTTGAGTATTTTCTCAGTATCTTTTGAATCTCAGGGCCTTCCTGAATCAGAGAAATATGTATTTATTAAATACATACTTATTGAGCCTCAATAGATTTCTCATCTATTAAGTTAGAGGCTGCTTAATGACTCCAAAACCTTGTTGCATTCACTGCATGTTGTTTCACTGCTTTTTTCTCCAAGTGGTGAATTTTATGAATCTCTGCAAGAAGGGGTTGGAGGATTCATGTCATGACTTAGAGGGAAATTCTTGGCTGAATATAGAAATCTGCCCATACGCTCCAATTAGAAAAGCCACAGTTTTTCTTATATTCTCCTTGAAACTGAATATTTGAAAGAAACAATGGCAGGACATTTGAGATTATCCAACCTGAAGCCCTGGATATGCACCTAATTATATAAAAAAACACAGGTTTTTAATTTTTATTCATATTCCTGCTTTCATAAAGAAATTGCTGAGAATGCACCATTAATGAAGTACCATTTATATTCCCAAATATTTTTATGAAAAAATATAATCAAATGGTTAGAATATTATTTGATTTTTTGCTTGAAATATTCAAAATATTCAATTGGACATATGATTATGCATAACTTTTAACAAAAACATTACTACATTGGTATGTTTATCTAGGTCAAATATGGGCAACTGTAATAAGCTGTAATACAGTGTTAGGAGATCTCAGGAAGTGACTAATTTTTGATATACTAGAACATAGCCACCAGTCTGCAAGTTTCATGTTATTTTTACCTCATAAAAAGGTCCCTATGAAAGGGACTGCATTATCCAATTGATATGAAAAGCTGATGCCTTTTCATCTTATGTCCTGACAGCTAAATTCTAATTTAATCTTCAGATTGTCAAGTAGTCTGGTCAATCCAATATTCTAAGGAATAAAATAACATAGAAATTTCTTCCAGAGGTTGTTTAGACCCTTCACAAGACAGATTCTTCTCTATCTGTTTGTTTTTGTCTTTCTATTAATTCTCAAGATTTCTATGTATTTCAAGATTTCTATTCTCATGATAAAATCTGTTACTGAGTTTGTCTACATTTAATATAAGAACACTTTGCATGTTGACTAGCTAATTCTATGATAATTTAACAGTGTTCCATCCTGTCATAACCTCTACCATTAGAAAGAATAGACATCATTCCTTTACATTTCTTTAAAAGGTTTTTAGTTAATTTTAAATTGTTGGCAATTTTTCTCTCCAATTCTGACTAAACAATCCTAAGTCTTCCCTGCTACATTCACTCTTTTGGACTCTGTCCCATGGCTCCAGCTTGAGGTGTCATCCGAAACTTCATCCAGAGAAATTACGAATGAAAAATCACCAGATCCTAAGCATTGCCATCTAACTTCTTTAAACTACAGAACATCAGAAACATTTAAATCTTTTCTAAAATAAATTTCTCTTTCTTTTGAACATTGAGGGCTATTTCAATATTTTCGGATTCAAATTTTTTTCTTATTGGCTTTGTTGCCAAATTAAATTTTATGGACAAACCCAGAGGGCTAGAAATAAATATTTGCTTTCCATAGGATCCATTTATTCTGTTAATCCATACAAATGTACCGTTCAGACAAACTTTGGATCTTATTAAATGGCTTGCACTGATCCTGCTGCATTTGGAGACATTCAGTGTCCTCAGGAGGGAGAACTGAAATGTGAGAGGAAAGCATTTGCCATCAAATGTGCAGTGTTTAGACAATTATTATTTTAGAATGTAAAAGACAACCTGAGCAATCATTGCTGTTCCCAGTGAGCACTCATTAACTGATGAGCATTAGGTCACTAAAAAAGAATTTTACATACATACATGCTTAATTGCAGTTTATACAAGCCAAAACAGCAACTCTGTTAGCTTTGGCATGCAAAAGCCCTTTTTTAATATTACTTTTGACAAAGAAGATTCAATCATGCAAAAATTGTACTTGTCACTTCAGAAAACCATTATAAAAGATGCATGTATTTTGGTTTTTTTTCTTTTAATATTGTTACTCATTTGATCAATGCCCTTTTATTAGGTATTTTTGCAAGAATTTGTGGAATTATTTCAATATACATTAATATTCAGTCAAATATCTAATACAGTATATTGTAGACTGGAGCTCAACTATCTGAGATAGGTAGCTTAAGCATAAAAAATATATTTATTCATGAAAAGAGCTGAAATGAAATTTAACAATTTCCCATTGGTTATAGTAACATGAATTAAAGACCAAAGCATAACCATACACAATATGTGAACCTACTTTAACTGTTCCAGAAAAACAGCCATCTACAGTGAGGATTCATTTCTATTTGTATAGCTGAACTTTCAAACAATTTATCTATGCATTATTTAATTTATATTTTGTCTGGAAAATATATTTTATGACCTAGGGATTTTTATTACAAATAGAGATGATAGTGCTGCTTGTATTATACAAAATATTAGAGGAGGGCTAACCTAAAAAATTGAATTGGCCCTCAGTTCAAATGATTAATTAGTGATTCTGTGGTCACAACAGCTTGAAGAAACTACCTCTCTTTTTGAATAAAATCTCTCTTAAACTTCTCATGAAAGCCCTCTTTCTACCACTTCAGTTTAAAATCTTACTTCTATTATTACTTCTTACAATGCCCACTCTTCATCATTTTCATGCCTGATTCAAAAATCCCATGGAAATTGATGCCAAAAGTTATCTCCAAAGTTAAAATCTTACTGCGGTTCAAAGATGACTTTATAATTATTTGGGACAGCCATTACCATGCAGAGAAACATGAACAAGATTTTTCATGAGAAAATCCCATGAACTCCACATAATAAGCCAACACCTGGCTACTGAGGTTTTTCCTTGGGTCAGGCTGTCTCACAGCTCTAGAGCTGCTCAGTTTGGTGTTTTCTGCAGTGGCAGTGCTGCAGGTGTATCTTTTAGAAATCTCTGGTTTGTGTTCCCTCACTCCTTCATAGCTACCAAGAAAGTCACTGCTTGCATTCCTCTTTCCCTCAACATACAAAGCATCTGTAAAAAACTTTTCCTTTGCATCCATTCAAAGATGTGAGTTTTGGTGTTGAGACATGCAGTAGGAAGTCTTGTGATAATCTGAGGCCCTAAGGGGAGTGAAGGCCTTTCAGAGGACTGCAGGAGAGCATGGACAGAAATAGCCATCTGGAGAAAAAAAAGACACCATAAATAAAAAAAAACCTCAAAACAGAAAAAAAAAAAAAAAAACCCAAAAAAAAAAAAAAACCAAACAATCAAAAAACCCCACTTCACTTAAAAAGAAAAAGTCAGTGAGAAAGTAAACCCAAAGTTTTAATGCAATATTAGGAAACATCTTTAAAACATTCATCCATTCATTCTCACTAACAAGAACAGTAAAATAGGAAAAAAGTTAAGATCATTAAAACACATTTTGAAAGAAGTGTTTATTTAGAAGAATTCTGTGATGAGAGGTTGGAGCAAGTCCTAACAAATGTTTTATAAAATTATGGGTTTCTTTGGCTTATTCCAGTTTTGACATTGATTTTGTATGGCATCATTTCACCCCAAAAAAGACCATTTATGCATCTATTCCTGTTCCTTTAAGATGAAAAGGTAACTAGGTCAGCTTGCCAGATCTTCATCCTAACACCATAAACAGAACCCAGCTGCATCTGAGTTCCAGCTTTGAAAAATGAGGATTAGGATTTCTCTGTTTAACTTCATCTTAAATTTCTAAAAGATTATACTCTGGTTACAGTAAAACATCAGATGTACAGCTTTCCTTTTCTTTGGTTATTGCCCCCTTAGGCATAACATTGAAATCAAAGGGAAGACAGCTGTACCAAAATAGAAAATTGTCAGAATTTATCTGGCATAAATTCATCCCTCAAGATTTCATTATGAAGTGTTACTTCTTAAAAAAACCAAAACACTAAGTACTTTCCAAAATCTTAAGCATTACAAGACTAGAAACATAAATTATTTGGATCTGAATACGAAGAACAGAGTAAGCACTTCTGAGGGTTCTGAGGGCTAAACACAATCATTACCATAGCAGTGGCAGTATACCATAAACTGAAATAGTTTCATATAATGCATTCATTATAGGTAGATAAAAGTCTAACCACTAAATATGATGGAATTGAAGGATTCCTTGGGACAGTGAACATTGTCTAAAAGGAGTTTGTCACAATTTTGACAAGTCAAAGTGGAAAACACACAGAAAATTTTAAATTCTGCATTCTAGTTCACAGTGACACCAGCAGAATTCAGAATGCACTCACTGGATGATCTGTTTGCCACTACCAGGACTGTTAGGAAATGCTTCACAAGGGGTCCTGGGAAGATGGCAATACTATGATGTGCAGGCTGAAATTACTTTTTTTTTAAATTAAGGTAGTGTTTAAATAACAAAAGCAAAAGTCACAACCTGACCTTTATGATCTTATTTGCCTCATGACACTAATGTTCAGTACAACCATATTCCATGGAAAGATGCATAAATACTGTCCTAAAGATTTACAAAATTATAGGTCTCACTATGAAAAACGTCCCAACAGAAATCTTTCTGACAAATACAACTCCTAGCCACAGAAGTTAATACAGTTTTGATATTTGGGATATTTGCTTTTT
This sequence comes from Melospiza melodia melodia, assembly GCF_035770615.1. NCBI lineage: Eukaryota > Metazoa > Chordata > Aves > Passeriformes > Passerellidae > Melospiza > Melospiza melodia. The sequence continues at coordinate 147,342,836 of NC_086194.1, forward strand.
GCAGTCTGGGAATTCATTCTGCCTTTCTCAATCTTAACTAAGCATCTTTCTCATACTATATATAGATACTCTGCAAGGTGTTGGAGAGAAAATTCTATTCCCATCAAGGTATCCAGAAAAACTCCCACTACTTTCAGTAGAGTCAGCATATCACCTAGTTTATACTCGTCAGTTTGTGTTCTGTAGTCCTAGTATTGCCAAGTTTCATGTTATTTGGAATTTTTCTTAAAACTCTAGGTCCCATGGCAATCTAAAATTCACCTTAACAAGAAAAGGTCTTGGAGAGATAAACAAGAGAGTTCACTGATTAATTTCATCTTAAAGCAACAATTTAAAGTAGGGCAGTGCAGCACCACAATTCTCATAATTCAGTTATGAGAATCTTTAACATCTATTCTGGAAACAAAAGTAACTGAGCAGCGAACAACCACAATTAAAGCAGTAGAAAAGGGCTGGTAAATAAAATCAAGTCATGCTTATACTCAACATAACAGGTGAAATTATTCCAAATACTTTTGAATGATGGTCTTTTTCTGAGGTTTAAATGAAAAATACAATACTGTCTAAATATGAAAACTGCTTAATTTTTCTCTCATGTTCTTGTTTTTACTCCACATACTGAGAATAAAACTAGAATGCGTTAGGGCATAATTACTTTTGCAATTCTATAAATACATGTGTGTGTTCTCCAGCACTCCTGACTAAAGAATCGCACAAAAGAGCAAAAAAGGAAAATATGAAAATATGACACCAGCACTATTAATGACCTATTTACCAGAATTTCCTAATCAGCTAAACCTAATACACCCATGTAAAATATTTAGTGCATTTGCAGTTTAAGTATTTGTCTTACTGGTTTCAGGGTGGTGGTTTGATGCCTGTGGCCCCTCCAACCTCAATGGGATGTTCTACACAGCTGGACAGAACCACGGGAAGCTCAATGGCATCAAGTGGCATTACTTCAAAGGCCCCAGCTACTCCTTGCGCTCCACCACCATGATGATTCGGCCTTTGGACTTCTGAAGGAATTCCGCGGTGGATCCCGGCAGGAGCCAGGCCGGCAGCGCCCTCAGCAGCGGCACTGGCACAGTCTGAAGGGAAAAGGTGAAGGGCTTCTGAAAGCAGCGTGTTGGGATGATGCAAAGTCGCTTCGCTCTCTCTCCTAACCTGCACACACTTCCACCCCACCCTCTGATTACTGCGGAGAGCTTGGTTTAGAAGAAGGTGGCTGAAATGATTTTCCAAATAACTGGATTTGGCTATTCTGCACAAACTTGGCGCTTGCCAGTGGATGTCTTTTTTTTTTTCCTTTTTTTTTAATTCAGCAACAGGATCAGAATTTGAAGAACTGGAACATATCAACCATGGTCTATTGAGTAGAATGTTATTCAGCAGTGAAATGACAACATTATACCCATGAAAAAGGATTACAGAGACACTTCTATTAAAACTTTTCTTAAAGCATCCAAGGTGACCACTCCAAATATTGTTTTTCTTAATGAACTGAATTTGAATAGTGGATGGATTTATGTGAATCCCAGAGTCAAATTATTTGTGCAAATAAAATTTTTCATTAAATACTTTAAAGACAGGTTTCTAATAAACTGAGTCAAACATAAGAATAATGGTAAGGATAATAAGCATAAATTCCTCAGTTGCTCTGTAGAGGTAAATCAGGTAATTGGCATAATCCCTGAGCTAGGATTTATAGTGTGATAACAAAAGTAGCTGTGTTTTTAGGTTTTTCCTTTCTTTCATTAAAAGCAGTCTGAATGTCATGTAGAATAATTAATGGAAGGTTTAAAGAATGTGAAATATTATCCAAGAGAAAATGCAGGATTTTGCATGGAATTTTTCCATCAAATACATAGGAAGGCAAACTGTTAGAGTATAAAAAATTACATAAATGCATAGCTTAAGGCAATGGATTAATTTTGCAGTATCCTTGCATGTGCGCAATTTATCCTGAATTATTTTACTTTTTTATTACATTTTTGTGAATATCAGAAGCATGCCAGTTTTACACAGTGCTTAGGCTACAACTATAAGAAATACTCATCAGAACTGTATAAAAAATAAAGAATTGTGAACTTGTAAATATCATATATTTCCTGCAACAGTCATTTATTTTGTACAGGAAACCCTGAACCCATGCAAAGGGTGAAAAGCCTCAAAGGGATATAAATGTTAAAGAACTTTAGATGACTGCTTCCAGGGTGCTAACAAGTAATTTTGTTCTATTAAAATGTTGCAAAAGTGTGGGATTATTGGAAAAGATAAAAGTCTTCTAAAAACAAGCAATAAAGTAATGGGTGGCCTATGAGGATACAGAGATAACTCTTTCCATTTACAGCCCTTTTGATTAAGATGTATGAATAAAGTCTATTTGGGGAAGTAGTTCACAGTCATTCTATTTCTACTAGAAATTAAATGAAAAATTTTACCCCACTGAAATCAAAACCAATACTCCCATCAATTAAATTGGGACCAACACGGCACACAGAATCTGCATGTGGTGAGGTGTTTGCTCATCTCTTTGTTGCTTGGTTCCATTTATTAAACTGTTCCTGAGATGAGGCACAACAATTATCTGATTTTTTTAAAAGAATAATGATAACTCTTTTCCCCCCTTACTTTCTACCTATTTTTTCCATTTAGCAGTTTATTTCTATGGAATAGAGAAAAAATACTTGGATATTTATAAACACCTCTTCCTAAAGATCACAAGGCTATACTACCACTGAGGGCTATTGCAGCCCCTAAGGGTTCTCTGATTTTGTTACATTTTGATGTTTGTTTCATTTTAAGTGGGAAGAATTTTTTTTTGTGTAGTTGTATATATTTATATATATATTTGAAATAATCTTGACTAAGGGTTAATTTGAAGTTTTCTGCTGAATAAGTTACCAAACTACTCTTTTCATAGCACTTTCTTCACATACATGTTTTGTCCTAGCTTCAGCAGGTTTTTCTAATGGTCTTCATTAATGTCCAAAATATGCAGTTCATCTTCCACTACATTCTCAAAAGATAGAGTTTTGCAGGTCTCCAAGTTAAGAATGCCATTTTTGCAGATCCTATTGCAAAAGGCAAAACACATTTAAAATTAAAAGCATGATATTTACTGTTTATTTATCTGTGTTTGAAAAAAAAATTGGATTTGGTTTCCTATCCTTTATAATAAAATGTTTTAAAAAATTGTGGAGTATGTGATTTTGCTTTGCTCTAAGTATACCTTTCTGTGACAGGCTGATAACATTTCAAAAGCCACTATCTCTCCATGTAAGAAAGGGTAATAAGTTTAGATGGACTGTAGGAAGGGAGAAAATCTAATTCAAGTTTATCCAGTAATTCTTATTTCTAACTTTTCATATCCCTACTCCAATATTTTTTACTGAATTTCCTTGATTAAAATCCTGGGACTATATTTCTTATCTTTGGTTCAAATCATAAAATTCTCTATTAATCTTTAAAATACAAGATTTCTTTTATTCAACAGGCAAAGATACAAACTGAAGTGTGATGTTTTCCTTGCTTTATGATGTGTTCTTCTATCAATCACTCAATCATGTGTGGCAGTGACAAATCTCCGCTGATCTCTTACCCAGAAATTCCTTCTGTTCCATTTGTATGCCTTTTAACATGACAGTGATCAGGTTTAGCATCTCTTTGTCATGTAGAATAATTTATCCTAATTTTCTCAAGAATTTTTTCTTAATTAACTTGTTATGTTCCTTCAGAGAAACACAGCTTTTTAAATCAACACTAAAGGTGCAAGGAACTATAGAAATAAAAGTACATTTTGCTCCTAAAGTTGGATGAATATGTACTGGCATAAATTGAAGAGTTGAAATTCCTAAAATTCTAGACTTGGAGTTGATTAATATTAAAATCCTACTTGACAGATAGTAAAGAAATAGTCATTGGTCAGTGGTAATAATAACTTTATTATTTACTCTTCACAGATAATTTCCTGATTTATAAAACAAAAATACACAAAGTTTTGACAAACTAATAGATTTGTTTTTCAAAGCATATTGATCCTTAATTTTTAATATCTTTTGAGGCTGGAAATGTTATTTAAATGCACACTTTCCTAAGTGCCCTAACATCCAGTACTGACCTACTAAGTAGGTAAATAATTTATAGTCATTTGTGCAACTATGTCCCAAGATAAAGTTCCTTAAAAAACCCTTCCAGCTATAAAAACTACTTTCTTCTCTGCAGACTAAAAGCTCAAACCACAGCTCTGACCATGCCTCAAATAATCTCGTTTGGGATTGGCACAGTTTCCCCTTCTCCTCTGGGAACAACAAAACTGAAATAGCAATCACAACAAGAGCTTAATTCTCTGGGTAGGATCAAGCGTAATTTACAACCAGACTGTGCTGCAGCTGTGCCAAAAAGCATTTAAAGCATTCTTACCTACCAGCATTTACATGGGCTGGACAGCTAGAGGAGAGAGGCACTAACTCTGAATACAGCTTGCTGCTGCTCTCTGACTCAGCTGTGGTGGTCAGAGAGCATCCAGAGAAAACTTGACACAGACAATCAAAATGATCTTGCTTAAATTTTAACTAGAGGAGCTTTAATCTCTTAAGGTAAAAAAAAAAAAAAAAAAAAAAAAAAAAAAAAAAAAAAAAAAAAAAGACACAAAAAACCACACACAAAAAAAACCAAACCCCCCCCCAAAAAAGCAAACAAACAAACAAACAAACAAAAAAAAAACCCAAAAAAACCAAAACAGAACCACAAAACTGAAGGAGCCTTTCTCAAGCAGCAATAGCAGGAAGGAGAAAGACAGGGGTATGGGACTGCAATGAAGAGAGGGACAAGACAGACAGATAGAGAAGAGTTGAAAGGAAGGGATTACCTGTGAGACACAGCAGCTTCATATTTACTGTGTCATGACTATCATGACTATCACACATTGTGGGAGCTCCCTTGTCCTCTAGGAATGTCCAAATCCCCTCTGCCTGGCTCTTGCTCAGATGAGTAGAAATCTATGGGTATTATTTCTATGTATTATTTCTATTTATATGCTCTGAGTGGTTTGTTTGTCTGTGTGTTTTTATAATCTTTGCACAGGGACCAATTTAGCATGGATTTTTGATATGCTGCTTATGGTTATGTCAAGTTAGCTGTTTAGCAAGTGCTGTAAAAATGAAAAACTTTCTTTAGAGAATATTGCATCCTGCTGTGTAACTTTTAAGTGCTGATGATGAACTAGTACCTATGCTCATCCAAAATCTGGTGAAATTAGAGACTTTTTTTTTCCACTACATAAAATTTTTAGTGCCCAATACAGTTTTTTGAGCCAGTGAGTTCAATTAAAGAATATTAAAGAATGGGTATATACTGTAAATATGACCCCCAAAGGATATATTAAAGTGCATCAAGGCCTAAACACCAGTCCTGTGTTTTGATAGAAAGAATCTTGAGCCTTGAAATGTTACCGTAAATTTTCCTTCTCTTCTTACACTTCTCACCTTACTCCCACTTCAGTAGTTCCCTTATGGCTCCTTTTAAACTTCCAGCAGTGTTTGCCTTTTGCTGTGTGGAAGTGGTCACAGGAGGCAAGTACCAGGTTTGACAGCTCTGCAGATGCACGTGTTCACACCACCACCTGTGGGGAGAGCAGAGTCACTCCCCACCAAACCACGGGTAAGCATTTCTTGATGCTTATTGTTTGCTCTGCAATGTTGTGAAGTGAAAAATAAGGCACACAGAGGTCCTTCTTTACACTTCAACAGGAAGCAGATGCTTTGCCTGGTCAGCCCTGAAAGGGAATCCAGAAGAGTAATTTATAGGCAGCTTCTCAGACACAGTGGAAATGGAGGGGAAAAAAATCTCAATCAAGGTAAAGAAAAAAAAATAAAATTGGAGAATCTTGATACACTAAAGTGGGTAAGAAAGAGTTGAGTAAGAAAAATGTGTATCACAGAATAAGAAAAATAAGAGTGCAAAGGAATCATATTAGGAAGCTGAAGGCAAGGTCAGCAAAAGAAGGCAGTCAGTCTGACAAAAAGAGTACAGCAAAATGGCAAAGATGAAAGCACTGGATAAGAAAAACTGAAGAAAAATTCAGCAGAAGAATCTGTTAACACATTTATTAGAGCACGATTAGTTTCCAATTAATTTTCCAAAGCCTAAAAAGAATATGATCACCCTTTTACTTTCTGCTTTTATTTATTATTTACAGTGTAACGGAGGTACCCTGGTAAAATCTAAAGCAATACTAAAAACCAGTTCCTTCTTAGATGAATTGTTGCTAATGTGCTGCTTGAAAAACAGTTCATGCTTTTAGCATGAGACACAAATCCACCAGTAGAGAAATCAACTTTAGATAATATTTACTCTTCCACTAAAAGATGTGAATCATCATCCTTTTGCAACCCACTTATATTTAGAATCATTGTCTACTCTAAAGAAAACTACACATCTCTGACCTGATCTCATTCAGCTGCATTGTCAAACCACTGACTTATTTTGAGTAATAGAGCAGAACTCCTGCATGGTTTTACTCCTCTTCCTTTGAAGGAAAGTTTTTTTCTTCTGTTTTTTCTTTTTTTTTTTTTTTTTATTTAAACACTTCTAGTTTGGAGTTCAGATTTCATCCACCAGAGATGCTTATTTAACCTCTTTGATAGCTTCACTCAGTGCTGTTTCTTCTGTAAAACCCCCAGGCAAATTTTTCCTGAGTTAATGCAATGGTTCTTGTCGCCATCTTCTGCTCTGCCTTCACATGGAGAATCACACAGCCAGGAAACAACCCTTTCTTTTTTGAGCAGTTTCATTCAGTCCTTACAGGAAATCTGGAGCTCCTGGTAGTAACATCAGTGCAGATCCTGAGGCCCACAAATGCTGGTCCTGGTTCCCTGTGACCAGCAGCTTCCCACTGGCCAGCCACACCAGGGCTATCTGTACCTTCATCCAGGTAATGGGGGTGTTCTCAAGCTCTCCTCCTGCCACATCCCTGTTTGCCTCCCACCTGTTTCTCTTGGAATACCTTTCTGTCCCAGAGCAGAGCCATGGCCCAGCAGCCACCACGACAGCTTTTCCCATGGAATGATATCTCTGCACATTTACCTGCAGGCTGTGCACACTTTAAAGCAGCGCTTCTGGGACGACTTTAGAATGCCTGGTCGCTAGACAATGATCCAAATACATCTCAATAACTTTTTAGTAGTACAATGGCATTTGCCAAAGGCTTTTCCACTAATTTATTCTATTTATTAGATTAAGGAACCTGGGCTAGTTTTTGCTACGGGAGCAGACAGTTTTTTAAACACATAGGTGAAGATGTGTCCAATATCCCTCGGTTTTAGCATGTAATGAAATTTTTGGCATTAGTTTGGAGTATTCAAGGCTTTGGGAAAAGTAATACACATACAGTAATACACATACCAGACTTTGTCTGGGAAAAATAAGTTCATTAGCCAGATCAGTTTTACCCAAAAAAATGTGAAATGCAGAGATAGAAAATTTACATCTGTGACTGTGAATATGGGTTTATGAATGAAGATTTAGGCAGGAGCGAAAAGCTTCTCACAGCTTCTTTTTGATTGAATGACTTGAGCAAATTCGCTTGGCACCTGCACCTCCTGAGTCTCCTTTTCAGACTGTGTGAGCTACCTCACAGACCAGAGAAAAGATCAGAAAAACTGCTTCAGTGTGATATAATCTAAAATAGATTAAGTGCAAGTATATATAAAATGTTGGAAATCTAAGATTTATAGGGTGACTAACCTGTTCAGGTTAAGATTTATTCATGTGAGCACTCAGAGAGTAAAAAATCAAAAATGCTTATATTTTCAGTGCACTTAAATATCATATAAATATATAAAACATATAGTTTAAGTAGCTACTGGATGCGTGGAGAAAATTATAGAGAACATTGATTGTGGAACAAGGCAAGCTAACCTGTCATCTCAGCTCACTCTCAGATCCAGAGAAGCACTTTTCCCTTAAGCTTCTGCTGTCTGCTGCCACCTGTGGTTGGAAAAGAAGTTTTTCCAAAGATGAATTCATCACCAGAATCAACTAAACATGAAATGAGAGAGCTAAGAAAAGGAAACAGAAGGGACCAATAAAAATGGTCAGGATGTCCAGCACAGATGTCAAAAGGAAGTTTCTATTTAGGTACATGTTTTCAGTTTTAAAAGTACTGAACTCCCACTGATTTCAGTTTATTACAAGTGAATTAAAAATACACTGGCTTTTTAGCAGTGTAGACCCTCCCTAAAGAAAAAAACTATTTTAATTTGTACAGTATAAAAAGTTGCTCAAAAAGACGTGGGTGATTGAGAAAGGGAAGTAACATAAAACCATTCTAAAAATGTGTGTTGCAGTTTCTACATTTTCACTAGACCAGAGTTATGTGTACAGAGGAAACCCGTCAAGAGGTGTGCAAGGAAGAAGCAAAGAACAGAAAGCCGTAGTTTCCAAGATGGGAACTGAACTATATTTGAAAAAAACACATTAAAATAGTATTCAAGACTAATTCTCAGCAGTTGTAAAGGCAAAAATCCAATTTCTTCTTTGAATCTAAATTTAATGAATTTATGCACGATGAGTTATCCTGAATGTTTTAATTGCTCTCTCACAGTTTTATATCATGCTTCAAGAACCACATTTCAACAAAGTTTTTGATTAATGTAGACTAATTAATTGGGAAATGAAAATATATACTTATAATTGTATATTTTTAATTCTCCAACTAATCTGCTCATTTCAGTGCCTTTATTTACTCTGGAGTCATATTCAGCAATGGAAAAGGTACTTTGTCTTTTCAAGAGTTCAAAAATTCCTTTTTTCCCCTTTAGTGCACCTGAGTAATATTTACCACGGGATGGTCCAAATTAATATCTTCAGAGCAGCCCAAACTGCTCATCCTGTTGCCATACATAAACTATCTCATTTCACTGACCTTTCACTTTCTAGTGTTCCAACCAGAGTCACACTGAGGTTAGGATTCACAGGTCACAAGGCCACAGATAACCTTAGATATTAGCAGGATTTCATGTCATTTCTTACAGAAACCATGAGTAAACCAATATTTAGAAAGCTGGAGAAACCCATTTGTTTGCGTGCGCTTGTCCTCTTTGAGTTTCAAAGGCAACCAATTTAGCATCTCTGAACAAATAAAAATGAATGCACATGAAAGAAAAGCAGAAGCAATTTGGTTACCCACTGGACTCAAGCACGACAGACAGACAACCATTCCATGGCTGTCCCAGAAGTGTTCCAGCTCCACAGGCAGGTTTGATGGTGCCTGAGGAGCAGCATGAAGGAGCTGGCACTGTGTTACACAAGCAGAGAAATTTCAACCTCACAACCTTGGCTGTTAAGAATCATAGGATTATGGAATAGATACCCTTAGAAAAGCAGCATTTTGAATGGTGGTTTAGTGGCTGAAAGGCCATTTTTCACAGCAGCTGGGCTTGGGCCTCTGGTTCAGTTCTCACCTGCTCTGCAGATGACTTGGAAGCTTGGAGGCTCATGGAAGATGAGTCCAATATCCTTCCTGCCATCTTTTTTGGGTCAGATGAAGCTGGCCACAAAGGAGCTCAGATACCACATCCCATGCTAACAAAAACAACCTTTCCCAGCGTTATCACTATAACACACTCTGAAGGGGCCCAAATCAGCATCATTATTTTACATTCTTCTAGACAGCCATTTTCACTTATGAGTTAGACACTGAAATGTTTTGCAGATGTGGTTCTAACAGATCAGTTTGTTGACACATAACAAACCTCACTGATACTCAGTTGTGGAGAGCCCATTTTTACTTAATGCCACAGATTTATTAAATGGGAGCACGTCCAGGAACCAGGACTTTCAGAGCATGTCACACCTAGTGAATAAGAGAAAATGAACGTTTTCATGACAAGTAGTGCTATTCCTACTAAATGAAAGGCAAGCTAGAAAATAAAGTCACTGTACTTTTTAAAGTACTAACACTTGTGCAGTGCATGCGCAACCAAACTACTTTAATGGGTTCAGAACTGCCTCCTGGCCATACCTTTTCTTCAGAATTTTGTACTGTGTCTCTTGATGTCTTTAGCTTCTAGAAATTTGGGACAGATTCAGGACCTATCAAAATGAATTTGTGAGGCCTGAATTTGTGGCCTTTAGTCTGGAACATAATATAAATAAAACAAAACCGAAACAGAATAAAACATTCTTCTTTTTTCACAAAAATGAAGTCAGGAAATGCTAGCTAGTATTCTTTCTTTCTGTATTCACTTTTTTAGAAACAACACTCAACAAGGATTTACACAAAATAGCAAGGCAGAGATTTTGCAGTCCATGAGATTTCTTCATTGCCAATAGAAACATGAAGAAACTTTATCTATCCATGCACCTGTCTGAGCCTCCTGCTGGCATCACAAATCACCATATTAAACTGCTATTCAGGAAAGAACATGAGTAGCAGCATACCAAGCATGTCAAAACACAGAATGGATTATCAAACAGATTTAATTTGTAAGAGAAATCTTTATTGCTCGGTGAGTGAATTATGAGATTAGTGTCATGGAAGCGATAAGCTTGGTATTCCACCAGGAAATACCAGGTTACTCTGTGCATCCCAAAGTATTTGTCTCCAGACAGTGCTCTGCACATTGTAATCAGAAATGATTGCACAATAAGTGGCTCCAATAAGCAGACAGCAGGACTCTGCCAAAATGAAATGCCCTCTTTGGTACTGTAAAATGAGCTTCACTGACAAGGGTAAGATTTCACCTTCCTTCTTCCATAAAGGCCAAATCCCCAAAGGAGTCTTTTCTACTCTTGTCGTCTTTCCTTGTCTGCATTGCTCAGCTTTGAACTGAAGCTTCCCTAGGTTGCCCTTCTTTTTTCTTTTTTTTCCTTCTTTCTATAAGGTGCGGATGAAATGCTTTTAAGTATTAACATAGGCATGTTTCTAAAATGCCTCCATTCATACAGAACCTTCCAACAGCCCTGTTGCAATTAATAATTTTGAAATCTTTTTACTGTTCCTTCATACGACACCTATGAAGAGGGACCAGAAATTTGGCTAGATCCATGTAAACTGCAGTTGCACTACTGGGACAGTGAAGTAGATGCCACTCGAAGCCTTGTCAAGGACTGAATTGTCCTTGACAACTGATCAAGGATGTATAGGCATCATGCCTGTATATCATTGAGCTAAAAGAAAACAAAACAAGGCCTCTTCTTTGCTTTTTTCAGTTTGCTGTGAGTGGCTGTGCTCTAGGAACATCCTATGTGCACTGGCAAGAGGGTATAGGCAGATAAAGCAGATTGAAAGGCTTCTTCTGGGGAAAAAGAAAGAAATTAAACATTCTCTCTCTAAAAGTCATGTAACTAGTTTTCAGTGATTTGGAGAGACTGGTGGACACTTCAGCATCCAGGGGCATCTGGGTTGCTTGAGGATGGCTGAGGAGGGCATTTGTTGCCTGTGCAGTCTGGTCAGGATTCTTGCATACCTTCAAGAGAAGTCTTCTGGTGTCAGCCAGTTTTTGCTTTGCTCAAGTTGGACTACTGCCATAATTCCAAGATCAGGCCCTTCGTGAGGTGATGTCCTGTCACCAACAGCATTGCTGGTGACTAAAGGTGTAAGAGCTGTCTTTGCAGAACAGCCAGTGCCTGGGCTATTCTCAGCCAGGACCTTGCTTATTCCATTTTGGCTGCAGTACATGACCTATCCAAAAAACTGATGGGCAATTTCTCAAAAACAGTATAAATCCAAAGACTTTCTTGTATTTCACAGCCTATCAACTTTGGAACACCATACACCATTTTCTGCTGAATTGTGCTCCATCCTAGTTTTATTTTAGACTTCTTTATTTTACTTTTATATCCAGGTGAGACGCAAAAGCTGAAAAATGAGAACCTGCCTGTGTCTAATGTTGGAAAAAGGAAAAAAAACCCCAGCAGGCTGAGGAAATATTGGGAGATTCCTACTGGGATATTCTTAGTAACCTGGATAAACACAGTAGAGGAAGAGGAGAAAATGTAGCAATTAAAAAAGCATAAAAGTATGTCAAGATTGCAGGCCTCTCAGGTCATCACAGAGCTTCCATCACACAACCTACTAGAAACAGTGGGAAAAGATGGAGTAAGATCACCCCAAAGTTAAAAATAGAGGTATGGCATTGGTGATGCTCAGTCAAAGAAAAGATTAAAAAATTACTAACATGTTGTTTGTCTTAATCTTAGGGTAACTGTCTCACTAAGGTGTGAAAAAGTGAAGGAGGAATGGGGCACGATCAGACTCTGAAGTCCTGGTCAGTTTTGTGGTCCACTGATTACTGCAGCCTGGACAGGCACTTCATTTGCTGGTGACGGAGCTGCCCAGTTTGTGTTCCCTGGCCCCCGTGCTCCCTTTAAATCTCCCTCACAAACACAGAGACTTGAAAGGAGAAGCAGTAATTCAGAAAGTCTCTTAACACAGCAGGGTTACATTTGCAATATGGAAGGGTTAGGATTGAAAACCGAAGTAGTTTAATTCTATTTTCAAAAATCAGTACCTAACGCAGGATTATCTTTAATGACAGACATGGAGGTGTCAAAGGACTGTGTCAGGTTTCAGACCTTTCCATAGTTTAAATTCCTGTGTTTAATCAAAGGTTAACTGAATCACTGCTGGTAGAAGAGTTACTTCAGTGCAATGGTGTTGTGGGTGGCCTACAATAAGTAATTCCATACTCAGGCTGCACTCTCCTACATGCAAAAATATTTCCCGTGCATGTCTCTGTACAGAAAATACATGTGACAGAATATACAGACTCTCTCTCAAGGCAGTGCAAAATATTTCTAACTTACATTATTTCTTAACTTCTTCATCTCTTAGCTGAATAAATTTATTTTTTTGGTTGTGACTTCTCTAAAATTATTTTCTATTAAACGGCATAAAATGTAGTAATAGCAATAAACTTTCTTTAACTCTTGAGTGTCAGAACTCATATCAGCAGAATTTCAATAATTTTGTAAAGCTGTGTTTTCTTATGTTTTTCCTGCACAGCATATTACTTATAGAAAAATACAGGAATTAATCTTCTATGAACTGATAGTTTATTGGTTTGGCAATACTCAGCAAATATACATACACTTGGACATAAAACAGAAATTCATATCCTGCAGTTGAAACTTCTATGTTATTTTTTTCCATTCCTAGTACATAGTAGTGCAAATAATTTCTGTGAAAAGAATAGTATGGCTGCAGAATCCATGGCTATTCTTTGTGTTCATATGGAGATTTGTATGAAGTTTTGAAAAATATCTCCTTTGTTCCTTGATATGGTAACTTTATTGTTGTTCAGTTTGGTTGATTTTAACACCTGGAATGTGAATGTTATTCCTTTTGATGAAATTTATATTTTCTTACTTTACAGAGCTTGGTTAATTATACATAAAATTTCTATGATACAATGAAGTATATTAACCTATAAAGGCTTGATGTATTCGACACTTATTCTAGATTTTTTGGTATGATTTCCAAGACTAAAAAGGTGAACAATGTCATTAACTGACATGTTTTAAAATGAAAATTTAAAAATTTAAACCCCAAAAGCTTTCCACTACAACCAAATATCAAAAATATGCTGACCTATTTCTACAAAATTTGTTTTTTTCACAGAAGATTTACTATTAAAAAGAAATATTCAGGGAAGGGGAATTTCTTCGTAGAAATATTTGTGGCTCCACTGAAAACCTCAAAATAAGGGGTGTGGGTTTCCAATGAAAGATCCACATATTTTGGTATTATGGTGGAAAAATTCTACTTTTTTATAGACTCCTCCCTTTCCACCCCCAAAGCTCCCTAAGGAAATCAACGGTTAAATGTAAATAAGAAACAATAATTATTGGTTTTCTGGGAAGGAAATTGTGGGAAAATTTGAAATTTCTGCCCCTTCTCTCTCTATTTTAGGTAGTATAAAAGCATGACTAAACATCTGAAAGCATTTTCCTAATTACTTCCTGTGTAGTACAAGCATGACTATTTCAACTCTTCTAGAAACACAATTGTATAAGGAAATAAATGGTAAGTTCAAAATAGGA